>NW_025785041.1:0-24511 GCF_021130785.1 Homalodisca vitripennis | reverse complement strand
TACGGAAGTTATAATCTAATTCGACGACTATAAGCGATTCTTTTAAAAAAATCCCATCCGCAGATGGACGACGCGACCGCCACGGCAGTGAGACATGGCCTTTAGATAATGTTTCCCGCAGATGCTTGAACTTGTTGAGTCGCTATTTAATTAGGTTATGATTGAACCCAGTTTATGGGACCTCCTCAGTATAACCATAGCCACGTAAAAGTATATCCACAGCAGTCAAAGGCTTTGGATATTCTAAAAAGACGATAAGCGGCCGAATTTCTTGCTCTTCAAGGACCTTTAACTTTTAAAATTCCGTTAGCTGAATGACAGCATATGTTCACGAACCGGGCCGTGCGATTTTACCAGCTCCAAAACCCAAAATTGGTGGATCCGAGATGATATTTTGAATTTATCTATAAAAGGATAATAAACACTTGGTTTTTTTCGCAAGCGCCCGTACACTTTCATACGAGTCTCAAAATCTAAGTGGTGGTGGTGATCCTCATTGCAACCAAGGAACACTTGCATGTGAATGTTATTATTACCTCTGTTGTAGGGACATTGAATCTTTTTTTTTTCTTCGTGTTGGGTCCTTTACAAGCCTGTATTGATTGGAGTAAACTTATATCCCTCCCCAGCAAAAACTCCGTAGTCTAATCAGTAACATTTCTTGTGGATGCTGTTGATGAAGTGATGTCAGTTTTGTTTCTAATTCCCCAATTCTATAACTCCTTCGCCGGTGACTTTAAGACTTACCGGATGTTAATTGGACTGCTCCAGATGCTTGTTGCTTGTTGGTGGGAGTTCGAAAGTGCCTTCATTTGACAACGGCCAAACTCGCTTTTTCAAGCTCGACACAGGTTAACCACTATCAAAGAATGAGGGCGTGGAGTTATTCTGGGACTTGCTCTTTTATTCTCCAACCATTCACTAATTGTATCTCCCGCTCTCGATTCTATATTAACCCAGGCAATCTGCCCATACCTGCTTTATCCTGCTGTGAGAATCCCGAGATAGTCCAAGATATCGACTAAACCTAAGGGTTCAATTCGAGACTTTCGACGCTGCAACATTGAGAAGATCTTTCAATGAACTTAACCATGCATTGGGTCCTGATTCCTTCCCATTTTTCCGGATGACCATCTGAGTCTTTCAACAACTTTGTCAATACCATTCATGGAACGTAGTAAGGAATACACCCTTTTAAAGAAAACCGGTAAAAAAAAAAAAAAAAAAAAATTTTCCCCAAAAAAGATTCCCTTGCTGGTTCTCACACCGGAGTTGAAGGACCTTAGTAATTGGAAAGAAAATTTGTCACAAAAGGTTCAAATCTACTTCCAGCCCTAATGACTACAATCGAAATTTAGTCGACTTATAGAATCTTTGCAAAGAGTTAAGCTCTCAGTGTTTCAGTAACTATATCGAATAATTGTTAATGGTATTGATCCCTCTTAACATCAGAGCTTTTTTGAGTTTCGTTGAGCGAGGTGTCAGGGGTTTCAACCGGAACTCTGCGGACACCCGCTAACCTGGATAAACAGCTCGGCGTCGTCACGCCATAAAGGCATCTGTAATCTTATCGCCGAGCACATTTTTTCTTCCGGTTGATTAAACTCGTCCTCCAGGTCCCATTCCCTCAATACCAATATCTTTCGGAGATCTAATATTCTTCTTGTGTTCTCACAGAGCTGTGGACGTAGAGCGTAAAACTTGCTTCTCCTTGAACCTCGTTTCAGGGAACCGGTCCTGATAGAGATTTACCACCGATGTTTTAGAATCAACTTGTAGTAGGCCCTACTTGACACCTCAAACTTACTGTGCCTTTTCAATAAACTTTACTGGACAGCAGAGGAATCTCTTCCCTGATAGCACTGGAAAGTCCAGTTACGTTGTTCCTAATCCACAAATCATCTACGCTGACAAATGTTCGCTAACTATCGGGCCCATTGTTATCTCCCAGGCCTTCCCTGGGCAAGATTTTTGAGGTCTCTCGTACTTGATCGCTCATTAGTTTTGCCTTCAGGAGTACTGCTTATTCATGAGCAGCACGGCTTCACACACTGGTAATGTCTAAAGTCACCCAATCTCGTTCTGTATCAAGACTACATTTTATCTTCTTTTCAAAACCACAAGTCAAGTCGACCATGTTTATATTGAACTTCTCGAAGGCTTTTTTGACACGGTCAGTCATGCACATCTCTTTGGTCATAAGATGGAGGCTTATGGTGGTTTGGGAAAAAAAAAAAAAATATAATAATATATATATTATAAAGGGGAAAAAAAAAAAAAAGGTGGGGGGGGGGAATATAAAAATAAAACAAAAAAAACAGGGGGGAGGGGGGGCCCTTCTTCAGTTGGTTCCGTTCATATTCTATTAAGATCGGTCCATGACTGTAAAATTTTCTTCGGGTGTCCACCTCCCGACCTTTTCTTGCTATCTCCTGGCGTACCACAGGTTCCACAACCTCCGCACCTCCCTAACTTGGGTCCCCTTATTTAATTCACTTTATTTTTCAATTGACATCATGGACTGTATCGATGTTGAATGTTTATTGGTTTGCTGATGACATAAATAATATTCAAACATCCGTTTCATCAACCCTGCAGGAGTGCTAAAAACTTCAACTTTTGCCTTCTTGGATTGGGATGATAGGTTGTGTGCAGAACTCAAATCTTAAGGTTGAACATTGAACTAAATTGCGCAGGTCAATCACCGTTAATCAAATCACCCGTTCCTTACCGTACCCGCTCCTATACTCTTTGATTACATTTACTCAATAACTCTGCTCTCCATCGTAAAAACTTTCTATTAGCAGATCCTTGGAAACGTAATTCTACCTCCCACACCAGTCTATCGAGACCTTGAACACCCACATTTGATGCCATTCACCACTAAAGCCTCTCGGTAATCTTTGGGATTTCTGATCAGGAAAACTTCAAGAAGCGGACTGAGTGTATGCAGCTATGAGATGGTTTATCTTTAACTGCTCTGGTGAGGTCAATGCTTGAATATTGGCAGCGTTGTCTGGTCGCCCAATCAGGTTGGGTCATATCCAGCAGCTCCAAAGTGAACCAGTATCGCTTTCTTTCTTGCGGGAGGTTGGAGATCAGATGTGGATTTGAATGCAGAACTGTGCTCAAATTGGTGAGGAATTTGGGGATTTCCTTGGGTTTGGAACTTCGCTTGGTGAAGCAGTAGACAATCTTTTAGATGTTGGTTTTTCTTCCATAAACTATATTAACGGAGACGTGAATTGTCCAGAACTGCTCAGGCGGATCGACTTCCGATGTCCCTCATGCAGACCAGGTCCCCTTCACACTTACTGCCGTCGTGATCTACTCAAAACCCAATTAATGTACAACCACGTACACAGCACTATCCCGAAGACTCTCACAGACTTGGAAACCTCGTCTCCTCCCAGCAATGGACTTTTTCAGTGATAGCGTTATGCACCTGAAAAAAACATTTTCTTTTGTTGTAGACATCTTCACCTGGCTCATAGTAATATGTGTATTATATTTATTTCTTTCTATTTTTTTTTCCTCTACTCTCTTTTCTACATGCAGCTACATTTGATTCTTTTTTTTCCCCTTTTACATTGTTAAATAAATTATTCATATAAGTAAGTAGGCCTATAGGTGTAATTTGCAGATGGATGTAATCATTTTGATCGTATACATTACTGTTACATATTTATTATTGTTGCTATGCTTATTATTGTTATTTTCTATATAGTCCTATTTATATATGTTATAAATGTTATGTTGTAGCAATTGTATATTTTGCATTGTTTAAATCAATTTTATAATTGGATCATTTTTTAACTAGCTTATAGTTAGAATATATGAAATTATCTTATTGTTTTATTCCATTGTACTAATGGTGTTACCGTAGTAATAACAATAATAAATAATCTATAGAGAGAAAGATGCTTTCAAAGTCCTTACAAAAAAAACAGGCAGAATAGAGATCGGCCTTGAAGCTATTAGGCCTGGGGTATGATCATCTTTATTAAAAAACTGGTGCATATAATAGCTTTCTTTAGAGGGCGGAGGGAGAAATTTCCTCGTTAATCAGAACAATTTATCAATTGTCGTTGAGCAGGGGGCAACAAAGTGAAGCAGCGCAACTGCTTTGCGACCCACATCCACGACATGAGCCATCACAACATCAGCGGTCTTTTTGTGTTCTATCTTTTTTAATATACGATGGCCCCACCTCCTTCATTCATCGGACTGAAGTCAAACATCATAAGATGTATGGCACGTTGATAATCTGGGGCCTGCTTTCCTTTGCAGTCCCTTTGACACACTTCTTTGTCACCCCATATGTAAAGAAGTTCTACAATAGCAAGAAAATTTGTCCTACGTCCGTCGATTTCTATAAATGTTTTCCAATTTCAGCCTTTAAATTAATGGTTTTGTATTTGTAACTTTTTATTATGTTTATTAATTTATTCTCCCATTGCAGATTTATTTTATATTTTTAGGAAAATGTTTATTTACGTTAGCGCCGTTAATTACCTTGCGTTAAGATTCTTTTGTGGGATTTAAAATAATCGAGGGATAGTACTATTATCAATTGAATTTTTTGGACATATATTATGACAATTCCACTCAAATCGATCGCGATGTCACTAGAATGCCTTTTGTTATCCAATTTAGCACGGCCGTTTAAAACCTTGGAATTTTAAAAACTTTTTGCACGGACAGGTAGGATTATATTTAAGTAATAAAGAAAGGGTTTCATAAAAGGAAGAAAACATTTGTTTCTGAAGAGCTATGTTTCGTTTAAAAAAATCCCATTTCTCTTTGCTGAGGAATTATATTTTAGGTGGACAATTGTTGTACAAGGTTGCATTATCATCTTGCTTAGCTTTTTTTTCGGATTGGTGGCACCAACCGTGTGTCGAACTATCATTGACGGCATACTGAGGCGTCCATGATCGGCGATATCCCGTGTCAACAACACTGATAGTTACAACGTTTATTCAATAATAGAGATAAATCATTGTCGAAGGACGTTGCAGATATTAGTTTTAGAATCAATGAAAATCCTAGTCAACAAATAACACATGCAGTAAGGTTTAGCGTATGGTCGTGGCATCTCAGTCATAAAGTAAGAGTAATCACATCCCAAGAATCTTCATAATACTATTTCGTGTTCACGTTCACTTGTATAATTCTCACCGTTCCGCTCCCACATTTGAGTAGTATCAATTTAAAAGTCGGTGTTCGTTGTAAATCATCAAGCAGTGTTGACGATTGTGCATGTACACTTAGCTGCTTATTTTAATTAAGTATGTAATATAGTGGACCTCCGGTTTCGCAAACACAGGGTCAAATCTATAGTTGCTGTAGGCAGCGTCCATGTGTTCTGGCCAAGGGGAGGCCTTCAAAAAATTCAGACCGTGTCATCGAGTGAAATCAACTATATTTACGATGTCAAACGGGTTCCAAAGGTACGTTTTTCTGGCAATACTCTTTAATCCAATACCTCAGTAGTCACAATCACACGCCTCCCAATACACAAAACGCTAGCCCGCCCTCACGCCCAGCGCACCTCCTGGACCAGTTTAAACTAAGGACAACCTCGAATTCCAATTGTTATTCTCATTTTACCCAGGAGTCTCGGTTTGTTGAACCAGTAATTGAAAGGCCTTTAAAAGGAAAATTCAGGAACAGTAAAATATTTCTTTCTATTTTAAAACTTGATTTTGATGATTTTGTGAAGTGATTAGCAAGAAATTATAAAATCATTCAGATGTAAGGCTACTCCGCGTTTTTTTTTATAAAACTAAAATTGGGTTATGCCAAGATCAAATTTTTTACTTGAAAAACCTTAACAGCCTTTGCTTATTTTAACTTTATAGACATAAATTTTTAAAAATTGTGTTCAACTAGGGCATTTTCAGCCTTATTGTATCCTGAGATTTTGGAATGAGAACTTATTTTTGCAATTCGAAGAACCTGAATACATGAAATACCGAGATGCTTAAAAACTTTAAAATGTATTACTACAGACCAATAATAGTTGTTCATTTTCTAAACTCCGGGCATGAAATTCCATATGATCAAAACAGACGTTGAGGTGTCTTCTTTGAAAAGAATAACAAATGAAAATTCTCTCATCATCAAACCAGGCTGGAAAAAATGAAGATATTAGGGACTCCGCAAGCAGCCGTCCAACATACAAAGAAACACAGCTCAGTCAGGGAGAGCCCCAGCAATATTTACCAAACATGGTTCCACAGTGCATTGCAATCTGTTTACATGACTCTGCTACGTTGCTTAATCGTGGCCATAAACTGAATCAGCTTATGAATAGGTTTAACCAGTGGAAACTACTAATGAAACAAATAATTTACTTAACCCGATGGCTTGTGTAATTTAGTCACCCACAAACAGTTTCCCTATTTTATGTTTTTAGACCAGTTTTATTATGGTTCTAATACAAACTGATCAGTTTATATATACTTATATACTTTCGAAAATTTACATTTGGAGACTCGCAGTTTAAGAGGGATCTGTTTTTGTAACTCGGTTTACAAATATTGTCTCCCTTATACATATTGATGTAAGATAAGCCAATTTGTTAATCCTGGGTTTTATTTAACAGACTGCATGTGTACATTTGGAATATCAATACATGAGCTTGCCAGTCTTCAGCGAATTATACATAGGAAAAACCTATTTTAGGTATATTCACATCGTTATACGAACACAAGGCCTATTATTCTTCCAGAATATATAAAGAAATTAATTCTTTTTTTCCTTCTTGCGATAAAACTGTTATTTTCTTCCCTTGTTCAAGCAGAATTTTGTAATTTTGTCATTTTAACCTCGTAAAGCTTAAAATGACTTCAGGCCAGCTTTCTTTAGACTAGGATAAGATTCTCGAATTTAAATATCAACTCCAGCTCAATCCTTTTGCGTTTAAAGTCGTTGGTGGGATTGGGATGATCTTTTTCAGTCGTAGATCACTATCCTTTTGTTTTTTTGTTTCTTAGTTCACACAAAAAGTTCAGGAAAGGTTTGATTCATCGTCTGATAGTTCTAGGTGGTAGTTGATGATAACCATTTAATTTTTGGAACACCAAATTTCAAAATTCCTTTTTTTTCCTGTAAATTTACTTTCGTAAATTGGTTAGTATCAGGTGTTTGCAAACCAAAATGAGGAGCCCACTATTGATTAGGCTTCGTTCCACTAAGCTTAATAACAATATATAATAATATAATAAATAAATTAAATATTATACATATCATATATATATATATTGTTATATATATAATATATATATAATAATATTATAATATAATATATCTCATATTGTTACGTCCTTTTCACAAAATCAGTTATGGGGTTTGATTTTCGATTTTGTAAACGTAGTGTACTAACTAGTAACATTAAAATGTTAAGTTTTCTAACCCTAACCCTGGGTCTCTGACTCTAAGTTAGTTATTTGTGAATTTTAGTAACGTGTCAGTGTAATAACTCTTCAATTAAAATGTTAGGTTTCTTAAACCCTATCCCTGGGTGTCCTTTTACTCTAAGTTACGTATTTGTGATTTTGTAACGTAGTGTAATAAACTCTTAGGGGGGAAAAAAATCATTAAAATGATTAGGTTTTTCTAACCCTATCCCTGGTATCTGACACTAAGTTGTTGTATTTACTGATTTGTCAATGTACATCAAAATCGTTTATCAATAGGGAGTGATTTGGTAATTGATATTCATAAAAAGTAAAGCAAGAGGAAAATGAAAAAAGATTCCTTTATTTTTCGTTGCCGATTGTCGGTATGATATATAATGTACTACCAGTAGACGTATTAAACCAAATAATTAACAATCAGGAACCCAATGTTAACTATATATAGTATATACGCATGGGTTATTTATGAAATTAGTAGGATACATTTCTCTAACGAAAAGTGAAAATCGTGGTGGTTCTCACGGAGCATGATTGTGGGAGGGAAATAATTTTGTTTGCCTGACGAAACACAGTTCTTCTCTTTAAGGGTGATAAATCAATGGGTCATGCCAAATACTCACAGTATCTGGACTAGAAAACTAAGTAACTCTTTTATTAGTAAACTCTTTGGTTCGTCAAGTAATAAAAAATCTTTCCAAAATAAATTAAAAACTGACAATCAAATCAATAATTTAATTATCATCAAACAGCCATTCTTTTTAATCTTCCTCTTAAATCTCTGATTCTGGAATAAATGTATAATACTTCGGAGCTTCATCTCATTGTTAATAACCTTTTTTGGGTATCCATGTTCAAGAAATTCTAAAATTGGATTTCCACCAATAATGTTAATAATAAATTCTACATCTATTTTAGTGCCTTGAGAATTGTCTAGTCCTCAATTCGTTCACAAGGAACACCCTTTTACTTCGTTTACCACGGATGTCCTCGAGCCCCTTTTTAACCTACGGGTTGATATTCTGGGGAGTTACCTCTCATAAAATCATTTCACAAAAGGTGTTTTTCCCTATAACAAAAAGGGCATTCAAAATTGTCGTTGGGTTTTAGCGGTTGGCGTGACAGCCTGTTAGACAGCGTTTCCGGACGCATGTTTGGTCTTAACACTACCTTTCACTATTAATAATTACCATTTGCAGTATGGTTTTATTCATACAAAGTACAACTAAACTTTTTTTTATAGGAAACCTTCTGGGACTCAAAAATTTAAAACACGGAGATATAAACTTAATTTTGTATCCTGAATCATTTTAAACTTTCTCCTTTACTATTAGCTTGGTGTTTTTATATCAAGAGGTCTATAGTTTTGTTACAATAGTTAGCCACCTGAAATAAAACATGACTCTAATATATCAATATTTAAGAAAATATTTAACGTTCTATCTGCCCGGGAGGGGCAGATAAAACGAGGCATAATGGTTTATTAAATGAGGATCCTTGACAGTTTTTTTTCCATGAGCGTCAAACTTGTGTTGACACAACAGCAACACAGACATAATTATGATATCAAGATCACAATTTTTTTCCACCAAAATGATTAGTTATTTTTAATGTTTTGATTAACACCCAATTACTATGGGTGATTAAGAAACATTAGTACATCACGCGCGCGCGACTGTCATTAGGCCAGACAACCTTAGATTTTTATGTAATAGTGTACAGATATGTTCAAATATAAACAAATAGCGTTTGAAAAAAAAAATCTATTCTTATACCAAACATTTGACTGAGAAGAATCTAGATATTATAAAGATATGGTTGACTTTGGACCAAAACACTAGGACTACGAGCTGATCATTGAACATAAAGAAAATAAAAACAAATTGAAATAAAAAAATTGGTCGTGTTTAGGCAGGGGGAGGAAAGGATCATACAAACGCAGGATATGTTACAAGATGTGTTACATATTTATAGGACTTCCAAACTCAAACGTTGTTTGTCTTATAACCTGCTACACAGCACGGCACATAGGGTTTCCCAGCCACCTAACAAACCAATTAATATGTCAACAGGCTCTTTAACATAATCCATCCCCCCTGCATAATTCACAGGGTCCGCAAAAGTAGATTTACTAGGAAGCCGTTAGAAGGCGAGTATGGAGCGTAGGTAAAGTGGAAGTTTTTGTAGGTAATATGTAATGTAACGTATGGTAGATTGGGAAAATACACATTACCTTTCCATTGGTCTAGGTAGGCTGGAAGCAATGGATAATTTAATCGAGTCTAAATTTTTTAAATTAATTACTTATATACAGATAAATTCTTTCGGAATTTTATCAAGAATACATCTGGTGTGTTACAAAATACTAATATTTTTAGTCCGTGCCATTTTAACAGCACCGAATGTTTACAAGGCAGCTAAGGCATGTATTCAGATGTCACAGACACTAATCGTTAATATTCAGAGTCTAATATAAGTAAATTCTCATTATTTATATATAATTGCATAGGTTACGTATATTACCGGCAGCAATGTAAAGAAACCCAACTGGGAATACGGCACGCACTGTTCTTAACAAAATCGTGGCGTAGAGTATTTATAAGGCTGCATCAAAAGCGCTAAGTTTGTTAGAATTATGAACAGTTATAACGTGTGCCTAAAAATATAAGGATATTTTATTATCAAAAACAAATTGTACTGGTTTGTGTTTAAATGTTTTAATTGTAAAGATCCCAATGCGTGCTGGAAACAATAGGAAAAACTTAATAACTACTAACACCTTGGCTGGAAATGTGATCAAAGTCCTAGGTTCCCTAGTCACACCAGTGGTACGTGTTGTCCAGCACACAGATTACTTCTAGACCTTGACAGTTGAGTGCTGCGGGCTCAAGAGGACACTGGCCGGCTGAGTGGGCACACTTGGCATATTCTTCATGTCCATCGACAATAAGCGGGAAAAATTGGTCAAGTTAGTAACTTTGAATTGATACCAAAAGGCGGATGGCTGTGTGGTTTATGTTTGCCAGACTATGCACAAAGAATCAAGCCAAGACGTAGCAAAACCCAAAAATAATCGGTTAGCAGAGATCGTTTAAAAAAAAAAAAACCCTTCACTTTTTGCATGAAAATTCTTATGAAATGAAACAACACCAACTCAACCTAGAACCATAGTAAATATAACAAAAAGTTTTTAATAACAATTTTACATCACCAATATGCACATACATCTTTAGTTTTTACCAATGACACTTGCAATTCAATTTATTGTTCATTGTTTTCCTGCAATAAAGGAATATTAATTTGATTTATTATCACAATGACACCAGTGCATAAATAAATATCATATAAACAAAAACATTATTGACTGTGTAATGCAACTAAATTAGTTCAAATTGTGGAAACAACAGTCTAAGGTTCATTATAGACCGAAGCTTAAGAGAAAGGTAAGTAAACAAGTTGCACAATCGAAATAGGTAAGATGCAGCGGTTCGTCAGCAAGATTTATGTTGTTCGCGTTTTAAAATGTAATAATTTAAGTTTTTATTTTCTACCCTTTCCGTTCGTAACGAACAGGGACTTAAAAGAGTGTAAAGTAGAGAAAACGCGGAGCCCTCGCCCCAACCAAGGGACGCTGCGCGATTTATAGATGGACGAAAGGGACAGCACCGTGAGATTATACTGATAGACTTGTCTTACCTCAGGTTGAGCTCACCAGTCTAACAAATGCACCCTGATTATAGAAGGAACTAAAAACGAGGTCACTTCATAAATCGCGCAGTTGGAGCATGCTCGCATTGATGTCTTTTTGCTCCCCCGAATAGCGATTTAAAACAAGCTAATATTTTATATTCCCCCCTAAACCGCACGATGCGCGATTGACCTGGGTTTATAAGGGGGGGGGGGGGGGGGCGGGGGGGGGGGGTTTGAATGTACCAACTGATTTTGTCGTTTCGCCTTCAATGCTTTACCTGTGGATTTCCAATAGAAGTAGTCCAATATTAATTGCAGTCAATACACCTTGAGAATACAGTCCTCTAAAATTACGAGTACTCGTAGTATAGAATGCTGCTATAATGAGGAGGGATGCGTAAAGCCAATTTAAACGGCACGATAAGTTTGTTAGTTATGGTAGTAAAAGTATTGTTTTTTAGCAAAATCAATCAAACTCTTTTTTATTGCGAGAACAGGGAATTTTACATTGATATGTGCACAAACGTGCATTGGGTTTTTGTTTTTAATTTCTTCTAAACATTCATACAATACACCACTCACACACTACAATTATTACAGTTACGCCTTCTTTCATCTCATAGCCAATGCTAAACCCACTTACGTACAGCGGAGTTCAGTATTCTTTAATTGGGGCGGTCTCACCAGTCGAATGCCAAAAACATCTACCTGCATTTAATATGAATTGCTTTGTGGACACCAAGAGGCGTTTAAGCGCGAGTCTTTAACGCCTTAGTCGTCTGGGGCACCTCTTTACACAAATTGAAATTGGGCATGTTCTGTTGGAGTAAAAGTGAACACCCGCCTGCTGAGGGCAGGCATTCATAAAACCACCCGTTCTGTCTCCCAGTTCGGTAGTTTAGCTCTCCCCACGTGTCACTCCATACAATAGTTGTGTAAATTGTCTCTGGCCCTCTGGTTCAAGGCAGCATTATACTTCATACAAAAAGTTTGGTTTCCGAAAATGTTTACTAAGGAACGGCATGACGAGGTTCAAACATGCTGCAATATTTTACTTGAAAAAGCTTCCCTTCACGACCTCTAAATTTTGAATTTTGGCGATTATTCGAATTGCCTTTTTTGAAGTCATGAATGCTCTTTGGAAAACTGGTGTGTTTGCGGCAAGCTCTCTCCAGAAAGGGACTCCACACCGTAAGCCAGATGGAGTGTAAATCGGTCCATAATACGCACGGGTAAATCAGTTACCTGACTTCGGGCAGTATTGAGTATTTGGCTAAAGATCTCAGAAACAAAAGATTCCGGAGCAGACTTTGGGCGCATAAAAACATAGTCATAATATGCCTCAGTTCCAAGTAAGCCCCTCGATTTTTTCAAGGTGCATTCCCTAGGGAAATTTTGAGACGAAGCTGACTTCTTCCAAATGTGGGTCATCCAAAACAAAATGTCTAGGGGGCCACACTGGTTAAGCCTGCACGGTGCGCAAGGCAAAAATTCATAAAAACGTTGGTTTTTGAAGAGTTTGTTGTAAGATTTGAGGCTGGAGAAAGTAATTACGGGACCACAAGTTGTTGATCATTCAACAAAAGCCTGTTGTTTCCAACTAATTTTTCATGCAGAAAGCGAATGATTTTTTAGAACTCATTGACGGTTAAAGCAGGAATAATAATAATAATAATAACGTTCTTTATTGGCCATTTTGGTTTCAATTTGTACAATTGCTGATTTGCAAGCGTCATTACTTCTTCCTAGCCATCTCACTATCCACACCATTGAAGCTCAACTCAAAACATCACGACTACATCTCTCAACATAATCATGCAAATCAATCACACTCTCAACACCAGAATATTTCGGGGTAGGGGGGTTTCTAATTAGTCCCAGCAGGTATATTTGAAAAAAACTCCTCAATCGTTGTTAAGAAGGCACTAGACACCAAAAGATGCTTTAAAACGAGTCTTGAAAACGATTCAGGTTTTTGGTTTTGTCGATGCATTCAGGGGAAGGCAATTTTGTATTACCTTTGACAACAACACTGCGTGAGATGTTGCAGTCGTTCAAAGACTGTAGCTTTCTTTGTGGTGAAACTTCTGCTAGTTCGTCCCTACCTCTAAGTAATCCATAATGAGTGAAACATCCTGCCTTTGGAGTCCCAAAGTTGCAACCTTGACCTGCAGTACAGAGCGACCCTCCAAGATAATAGTAGGGAGGGTAAAGTCGATAAATCTAAAGCTCCCTAAATGCTTCTCTACAACGGATCTCTCTTGCTTTTTCAATTTCAAGATGCGTTCTGACAGCTCTTTCTCTGAAGTCTAAATACCCTTTCCAGCTTGTATTATAGTGTACGGAAAAAGGCACTAGGGACTGGAGGAATGTAACCCTGAGGGATCTCATACTGTATTCCGTAATTTAGTTCTATTCGTTGTTTGGGACGGACTTGACTATGATATCTGAACAACTTGGGATCTGTGAGTTACTAAAACGAAACTAAGCCATTTAAAGAGGCACCGACTCGAATACCGTGAGCCTCAAAGATTTGTCCATAGCAGTGTACCTGTGGTCAAACGCAAGGTCAATTGCGTTTTGGACATGTCTAAAGAACACACTCAAGTGAGGTTGGTTTCGAACATTCAAACCCCCTCTACAATCATATCGACAAGACACACGACTGCGTCTGTATTCGTCGAATTTGCCCTTGCTGAAGCTAAAATTGTTCACATATGAGGAGCCTGATCGCAATTTGTCCCAACAAACCGAAGTATTCTTTATAAGAAAAAGTTTTTCAAAACTATTGGCTCAGCACCGGTAAAATTGAGACAGGGCCCGGTAGTTAGTGAATTGGAAGTTGGGTACGTTCATTCCTTGATAAATTGGGATACAAATTTTAATCAATTTCTCCAGGAGAAGAGGGGAAACACCGTCCCCTGTTTGGAACGACCATGAATAGGTTACCAAATTGAGGTGTTTTAAAGGCTCTCACTAAAATGCTTGCAGCATTGTGAGCACCACCGGAGGACATTAGATTGAGGTTCATTTGATTTTTTGGGCTGGGAGCTACTGAATAATTTCGAGTGAAAGCTCATCCTCAATCGCGGCCAGGATGGCCAACGCCATTGACGATGTGGGGCTCTGCCTATCGCGAAGGGGCGATACTTGGGAGTTCAGATTAGCCAACGGACCCTGCCACACCACAACGGCTCATATGCGAAAAAATCACCATATGAAAACTGATAGGCCAATCTTCTGTTTTCATCTCCACCAAAGCCTATCCCCAATTTTTAATTTTAATTTTCTTTGAAGAGTTTTTTTGTTTTATTGGTTATTGATGCCCAAGCCATTTGTTTTTGAAAACGTTTTTGGATATGAACGAGAACTGGATTTTTGAGACATCATATGTTTTTGCGGCCTTGGCAATTCACCTTTCCTGTATATTTTACCTTATAAATTCTTTGAACAAGATTTTTGTAATTGTTCGCTTGGAAGTGTTTGTATTTAAACCTTCTGAGAAGAATTTTAGTTTCTTTCTTAGAACAACTAATAAATACCCGTACTTGATTCCAGTTCGTTAATTTTTTTTTTAATTTGTGCGCAAACATTGAATCGTTTTTTTGTAGGGCAGCATGATGTTAATGTGGAAATTTATGAGTGTCACGTTAAACAATATTTATAAAAGATGCTTGCTCTAGCAGGTTTGAAATGAATTTAGATAAAATTCTCATCTTTTCGTTAGATAAGGGAAATGTTGAGGTGAGCAATTGTTTTCTCGGCCTTATGTCTTCTTATTGTTTCGTTGTAAATTTTGGGCCTCCCATTTGAAATGTACCCCCACTAATTGGATGGCTTCTTGCCATAGTGGTCTGAAATAGCTGTATTCCCCACTACCAGACACTCGCGACACTTGGGTGGTTGGTTATGATGTTGTCGATAGCCGATTGTGTTGTTAGGCCGTCACCTCTCGTCGGTGTTTTGACTAGCAAACTCCAGAGTCAAATTGACCTACCAAAGATAAAATCGACTAAATCGAATTGTGTAATGGGTTGAAGTGGTTATCCAAGGCGTCAATTTGTTTGAGATCCCTCCCCTAATCACGGACAACATTCTTGACGTTGGTTAGTCCAGGTATGTCAAGTTAATATTTTCCTGAATTTAGAAAAAAAGATATCTTCATATACCACTGGGAGATCCTATAAATTCCGATCACGAGATAATTTTGGATTTAGTCGTATTGAAGGTTGATCCACCGACTGGCTTCAAAAATATTTTTTCGGTTGATTGTTGGATCGGAAAACGGGTGAGATATTTACAAATTTTGTTTATAGACAAAATAGCAACGGCTCCTCGCTCGCTTATGGAAGTGGTTTTCCGGACAAAACGATGGGAAGCCACTTTGTAATTGTGGTGAATTTTGCACATCTCTGTGCACAGATTGTTCTCCACATGGGTGTGGAAACCACTTTCGGGTTAGACTACAAGCAGATCAGTTTTTTCAGAACCTGCGCACATATGTTGAAATTGTGTGGGGTTATCGTTAATGGGTAGCATGTGGCGAGATCGGTTGGAGGTGGGGGGGGGAGGGGGGGGTGTGGGAGGAGGCGGGGAGGCTGGTTGGGCTGGGGGAAGGGGGGGGAGCGTTCGAGGCAGTTCGTTAGTTGTGGAGGCGGGGACGGGGTTAAGGAGTAGGATCCAGTCCGCGGTAATCTTAGTGTTATGGTGAGTAGCTCCTTCGTTCTTTCCAGTTCTGTATGTCGTTTTTTGTGCTTATTGTTTGTTCTTTTTTTATTCTTTTTTGTCTATTTTTTTTTTCATTTTTTTTTCCTTCCAGTTTAGTTTTTTTGATTTGTTTTTTTCGTTTTTTTTTCATTTTGCTCAGTCTATTTTTACCCTCCGAGTTTGTTGGTTTGCAAAATTGAGGGAAATTTTGATGAAGCAATCTTGAATTCAGTTTGTTTTTTGAGTGTTTGTTTGTTTTAATTGCGAGTTTTGTTATGTATATTTTTGTACGCTGGTTTATCCAAGGTGGGGTTCTCCCTAAAGAAAAACAAACACGCCTTTGTGATTGAATCCTTTCATCAGATGCATGATCGTATATTTGGAGGTGAAGATCTTACTGCATCTGCGTAGCTGTTCGTGGGGCCCGCGGTTGCGCCGATGCCTCCGGGAGACCCAGCCGTGCAGGCAGGCAGGATGGACGGCAGAGGCAAAGACGGGTGGTAGGGCTGTGTCCCGGCCTAGCAGAGGACGTAGCTTATAACCTGAGCAGGTCTTAAGCATGAGCCCGTGTACCGGCGTCGGAGGAGGGGAAGTGGAAGTAGGGCATAAGAGGGGCCGAGGAGGGAGGGGAAGCAACTTGAGCCGCCTGCCTGGCCTCGCCGGAGCGGCGGCCGTCCGACGTGTCTCACAAGGCAACCACTAATTCCCAGATTTCGATACCTGATTCTAACCGCCTCGTAATAAACTACTTATACCTTTAATATTAATATTAGTAATTACATCATCTATGGCTTTTAAACTATATAAGACCGAAAATAATATTTATTCTTAGCCGTATAATAAAATCCTATGGAAACTATTTTAATTAAAATAAAAAAGAAACTGTACCCAGTTTATTTAAATCAGGGCGTTTCTATCTACCACTCAAGTCCACGTCATTCCCCCCCCCCATTTCCATCAATCAACTTCTCTGGATGGCTGTCATCATTGTCATCTTCTGTGTCGGAATCTTCTCCCCAAATTAATTATTATTTGGATTCACTTAATTTCCGGTCGATTTCCGGCGTCTAATGCCGAAGTAATCCAATTCCACTTTTTTTTTACAGTGGTTTCACGACGAGAACTCCACTGCTTCTCGTGTTATCTGGCTTACATATCTCTATACTTACCAGCTTGTTGAAACTTCAGCTAATTTAAACCGACACGGTGCACACGTTTCGTTTGGCTACATCATTCCTTAATGTAAAATCTACCATTTACCATTTCAATAGGATTTAAATCTTGGTGGTATGGTGGTAACCTTACTACACAGACATGGCTCCGGCTTCTGCCAGAATAGAATCTACTCTGTAAAACATTTTGTACTTTTGTTTTTTTTCTTTAATAACTGAGTACAATTCTGGGTTCTTAAGATTTCTTTAGAAAAAGTGGTATGTTTCGTTCTGATAGCCACTGTATCATCTTGTCTGGTCTTTAAAGTATGGACGACGTGGGTGCTTTGGGTTCAACTGCACGATTGTTGGTAGGGTTTGCATTATCGTAATAAACCAATAAACAGATGTTTTGGGGTATGTTAGGGAATTAAATTGTCGTTTCGTTATCCATTTTTTCATAGTTGCTGAAATTCATAGATCACCATGATAATCCCCCTGTTTTTTTCCTAAAAAAAAAAAAGAAATGAACGTCAATAGTGCATTATTTACAAAGCCATCTTCGTTACCGGCATGAACAATTATTATTCTCTCGCCCTTACTAATAGGGGTTTTTAAACCTGCCTCGCTTCCATCACTCCAACTCAAGGGTTTTGTGTGTGTAGAATGAACGTAGGTCTCGTCCATATAGATTACTGGCCTACCTTCCGATCGATAATTCTGGATATTTCTCAAATATTTTAAAACGTAGTTCCCTTATACAATATTTTTTTCAACCAATACTTTCCTGTTATTAACTGATTTCCTCCAAGCGAAAGTTTAGCTTGTGTAAAACCTTACCTAACGACCATTTACTCTCCTGTAAAAATTAATTTTGTTCTCTGGGAGCTGGTAATAGAGTTTTTACTGTTGGTCGGTTCGCCCATTGATTTTGTGGAACTCAATTTACAGTTCGCCTGACAACGCACAAATCAAACTCATCTAACTCCGTTTTGTTACTTTTACTCTATGTCTTTTTTTTACTTTGGTCGTATAAATACAATGGGGTTTTCAGGGTCTGGAACAAACGGTTCTGCTTTCTGCAATTAATTCTCTTGACAGACGGTCAGTGATAAAACCCGTGGCTTCCGCTACACGACATTGAATTTGTTTTTTAAACATGTTATTGTGCAGCCTCACAGGTTTCAGCTTCAACGTTTCATAAATTTGTACACTCATTTGCAATGAATTTTCTCGGAACTTTGGCTATTGCAATTACTTTTCGTCCACCAATTAGTTTACGATGCTTGCTAAGCTTCCATATTAAATCACTGAGTACAAAACAACAATAACATCAACCACTATATAACCACCTACAATACTAACGACAGCACGGCCACGTGAACACTAGATGTCAGTCACAACGGAACGACACGACTCCAACGCCTGGACAGCAATGAATCCTGAGCCGGCTGCTACCCCCACTCCTAACATCTGAACCTCTAGGCTACTGCGCATCCTTTGGCCCACGGCTCTTGCTAGACCTGACTCTGCTGTACCCTCCTCAACCCATCCCACCACAAAGTCGAGCCAGTAGCTGCTTCCCTCCCATTGTCAGATGCTGGCCATGGCGAGTGAATGTGCCTGCCTCTCCGATGAGTGTTTGAAGGTCCGAGTTAGTACGGATCTCTTCACTCATCTGGCACAACAATCTTCTCTAATGTATGTGGTTGACCGCAGGTCAATCTTGCTTGTTTAACGGGGGTGGTCGGTAGTTGGAGAGGTCGTGGCGAGTATGGCACTGTTCGAGGACTCACGGACCTTCGCTGTGGAGTGTGCGGCACGATTACTTCTACTGCTCGAGGTGCTGAGAAGATTAGAAAGATGATTTCGCACGGATTCCGACGTCATTATTCGCTCTCGAATAATTAGGACCACAGCAGCTTCCCGGAAGAGGGGCACTGATCCGGCCCTCAACCACACCTAAACAGGCCGGCCCCAAGCTTGCACATCCCGAGCACACTCGTTCTCCGCAGGTTGACGAGGGAGCTGGGCCAGTCCAGTCCAAAGAGCGAACATGGCTATCCCCTCGAACCAGTCATTGTTGAAAAAGACTCACTAGCGTAAAACAGATGTTCTCGGGTGTTGCGTTGTTTTCTGCTTTGGGTTGTTTTTTTGTCGTTCGTATTTGGCTTATTTTTATTTTTTCATATTTTTTCATGTTAGATTTTTTTTTTAACAGTAGTTATTTTAGGAGTGATAGTTTCAATTACTTCGCGGTTTTACTTCAATATGTCATATTATTAATTTTGTATTATTTATTTGTTCCTGATTTTTTTTTATTCCTGCAAACGAGTCCATTGAGTGGAATGTTTCCTCTTTCGCCTCTTTACAATTGTGCAACTTGACTATTTCCCGAATTTTCTTCAGTAGTTCGGATCTCTCGCTTCTATAACACTTCGATGGTGGTTTTGAGGTTATTTACAAGGTCGCGAACCTCAGTGCAACTGGCCTGTTTTTGCACTCGGATTGACCGCTGCTCTCGCTGGGTTCAGTCGGTAAAGTTTCAGCTACGGAAGATGAAGTTGAGGATGTCTCATTCCGCGAGGGATTCACCCAACGAACAGATGTCATCAGTAAATATTTAAGCATGCGCCTATCCGACTTCAATCGTATGGGTTCTCAATACGTCATGTCAACATGCTTGCGAGAGCGAGATCGTCCTACGTTGAGTCCTCAGGAGAGAAGTTCTCCGCATTGCATCTCCAGTCAAACAAAGTTAATTTAGTGCCGTTATTACTACGTTTTTGGGGTGAGGGAATCCGTCTGCCGGTAATGAGGATTCCACATTACTTGGAGCCGGTAGTCGCGGCGTTGTGTCGGGCGGCCGTGACCAACCATCATTACTAGAAGCAGCAGCAGGACGAAGGTGTGGGGACGCCGCGGAAGCGTTGAGGCAAGAAAATCGTTCGCAGTCGCAGACGACAGTGAGAAAAAGCAAGCATTGGTTGAAGAGGAACACTGCTGCTAGGTGTGTTGGAGGGCCAGGGTCGCTGGATGGTAGTGTGGACGAGGAAGTTGACCTGCGACGGGGGCCCGGAGATTTTAGAGATGTTTAACTGTCGCATCATGGACGGCATGCGCTCCCGTGTGTTTGTCATTAAGGGTGCGCTCTACACACAGGCCAGAAATCGCCCAGTACGATGTTTTCAAAAAAATTCCGCTTGGAAGTCGCTTGGACAAAAATCGTGTTGGTAGGGAGGGAGCAATGGAGTAGTTTGCTGTGGGAAGCGGATTCGGAACCTTTACCGAGCGGCCTCCGACATTTGTCCAGGAGCGAGGGGACCCGAGCCTGGTGCGGTGCGCGACGTCCTAACTCAAGGCCATGTCACACTGCCGTGGCGTCGCGTTCCGTCCAGCTAGCTCAGATGGGATTTTTAAAATAATCGGCTAACCATGTTGTCAAATAGGAGACACAGTCACAACTGGACACACAACACGACGTGGCCCAACGTTTCGTCGCGTCGGCCACCGTCTGCTGCGCTATGCGGCTGGAGCGATCCTTGGCCGGACGTCCGGCGATGCCACGAAGGCTCTGCGCCAATGCGCATAAAAGCACCTCCCCAACCACCCCTCACCGGGGCAGCCGCGCGCTCTTGACCACTGCCTACTCCTAGTAGACACCGCGACCACGTGCTTAATCATTAGTATTTCCTTTAAGTATTAATTCTTAAGTATTTTCCTTGGAATGGAGGTTTTAATCGAATTGGTTTCGTGAGCGTCCTGTTACTGTGGGATAGTTTGTTTGGCAGGACTACCGGTGTGAGGGATAATCTGTTTAAAAGGACAAAGCCTGGGATGAAGTTGCCAGCTCAATTGACGAGGAAAGTAAAGTTTACTTCTATGTAATATTATTTTTTATGTGATTTTTAGTTGCTTTATAAAGTAAATGTAATTTAAATTCTAGATACAGTGTGTGATATATCTTTATATTCATACTATAAGTTACTGAAAAAATTAAAATGCAAAGTTTTTAGGTTTTCATTAAGGACATTTCCTAGCACACGGAAATTAGAGAACTTGCGGTGACGTTGAACCTTATTCACAATTTGTACGTTGTCAGCCACAAGTTAATTAAGGAAAATCACTGAATCTTTTTTAATGTATAAAGATTAAAATTTTCGTTTATGGCTGAAGCTGTGTTAACAATCCAGAGCCGTCTACCTGCCGTTGCCGAACCGCAAATTGGGTCAAATACACCTGTTTTCCTGCAAAAATCTTTTAAAATTTGTTTGCAATAAGAGTAATCTACACTACGGATAAAAAATATTAAAATATATTTTGTACACCTCATTCTATATAACGTAATAATTTTAAACAGAAATTTAAATATTTCTAACATATAATATATTTTGTATCACACTCTATTTTCTGGTCATTACAGAGAGTTATATGGACTTTTCAATTGTTTTAAAAGACGGTGCCAAACAATCTGTTGATTGGATGCGGGTTTATCTGCGAGACTGTCTCCAAACATCACCGGATACAAAAGAATACAGTCTGCATACAATGTAATCCGCTTTACAAATCTGCCAGTGTGGACTAGGCCTTAAGACACAAACGTGCCTTACAGTTATCCTACCCATATAAATTGAATAACGAACTTTCAACCATTTGGTAGTGTTCTTCTGTGCCGAGAAAGTTTGAGAATGTGTGTAGTCTCTGGTTCAGCAATTCTCTGTTGTACAAAACCCTTTCAAACAAGGAATAGAGTTTTTTTTATATTTCCGGTCCTCTTGTATGTATCATCACAAATAACTTTTTATGATGGGCAACATAGTTAAGAGAGAATTGGAAATGTTAGGTCTGTTGCGAACGTGATCCGAACAATGCGTTGTATGGTCCGCCGATATGGGGGTTTATTGGATACCCTTCTTAATGGGCTCTGCACGTAAAGAGCTACCTGGCGTATACAAAAGGGTCTGTTAGCCAATGGAAAGGGGAAGGAACCTTTTATGTTATACTCATTTCCTTCAGAAAATTTATTGTAGGACATTGTGTTATTATGTTTTATGTTTTTCTGAAAAACCAGATAAATTTTGAACACAGAATGGGCCTATCTTCACTTTTAAAATATTTCTCACTATAACTTCATTTGCTATGGTATGGTCCTTCCCCCAATTTATGAAATAATTTTTGTAAATTTTATATTTGATTTAAAAAGGATTTTAGTAAAGAATATGTTGTATGGCTCAATTTGTCTACAATTATAATGTAATTTCTATGTTTCATCCCTTAACCCAAAATTAGTGGTACCACTCTATACATATATATATTATATTGCTTTTATTTTATATGTTTAATTAATTTGTATAAAAAACCCATGCGCGAAGCTCTAAAACAGCCCGGTCACTCCAAGATGAAATGACCGCCAGTTCGCTAGGGTTAATGGATACAATGGTGTCATGTTTATATGCAATCATTTTATTTGTTAAATTTTCTTATTATGTTTGATGTTACAAACAAAATTAAATAGGCCTTATTTTATAAACATAAAGAATTACTAAAAAACTGGAAAACCACAAACACAAAAATTTACAAAATTAATCCTTTCAAGTGCATTCTCTATATATAAAAAAACAAATAGGTTTTAAAGAAGTATATCAAAGTAGTGAATGTCTTAATTACTAAGTTCATAATAGATATAATTTATTGCATGTAATAATAAAAAATATAATTTTGATAATAATATTTATTAATGAATACGCTTCCAGAACAATAAATTAATTCTTGTACAGCTATAAACAACTATTAATATTCACTATTCATTGTAAACACTAATCCAAATTTCCAAGTAGTCGTAATGCATAAGCAACACACTGAGAGTACTTGATACTGCAGGAATTTAAAATTATTAATCTATGAGAAACTTGTCTTGCCACTGTACACTGCCCTTGACTGCATTTGAGTAAGGCATGAAGTTTTGACGAATCTCGGTATTGATTCTTTAGCAGCCTTGGGTCCCAAATCGAGTAAAAGGTATCAAAGACATGAATTGTAGGCTTGCAGCACTTCTTCCTGAGGATACCTTTCCTGTCACTGTTCTCCTTTCTAAAGGCATTATAATTGTGGAGAACAGTTGTAAGCCTTTGATTACTTTTTGTACTGTTTCGAGTTTGCAAATAAATGGTTTTTTAAAATAAACGCGCTATCTTTGAGCTAGAATACCAAAGGCATTTTCTACGTCTCGCCTAATCCGACACAACCTGCTAGTTAAATGTTTGTTCTTCTTTAGACCGATGTCCTTTTCGACGGGAAAAAAGGGCACATAAGGAACCGTTTGAGGGAAACCCCCTCATCTCCTAGAATATACGTTATGGCAAATTTGCACCTCCAGTCGATTATGGTTCATCGTTAGGAGGGCCACTGTCATAGAGTAGGCCTAGCTATAAAATCGTTTTCCCATCGAGCACTGTCAAAAAATATGCTGCTGTCACACTCTTTGCCATATGAACCAGCTTCTATGGCAATAACTTTGTAATCAGAGAGGCAACAAGTCCGAGCAAAAACACAGTTGGAAAACCTACCCTTGTAATTATAAAAATTTGAAAAGAGTTAGGCTGGTGCCTGAATAGTAACGTGTTTACCGTCTATGACACCCAAATGCAGTGAGGGAAATTCCACCTGTTCCTAAATCCATCTTCAATACTTCTCCATGTACCTTCGGTCTTGGGGTTGGCATGTACAGAGGCTGCATTTGGTTCCACAGTGCATCACAACCTTCTTCGACAATACCTTACTACTGTACTTCGCCCCACTCTGTAGCTGATGCTGATTGGTGTGTAAGTGTCACCATGTTGCCAAAGTACCTGAATCAAATTTAAAAAATTCAGAGAAAAACCGTCAAAAATAAGTGGTAAGAAGATGCGAGACAGTCACCGCCAGGCTATGCAGCGCAGGAAAACGACAACCGGACAAGCGAGCTTCAGCTATCAAGAGATGGAAATTTGAAAGAGCAAATGCAGTTTCTGCTGGTAAACAATGACTCACAGACCGTAAGTAGTTTTTTTCGTTATTATTACTCGTATATATTCCACTTCTCTATAGTTACGCCACTGAAATGTATCCTGTGTGTTTACAGGTGTGTCACCAACGTTCCCCGCGACTATTCCACCCTAGAAGTAGCAATCCCCCGAAGCAACTGTCGACCTGGAGCATTCTGAAGACGACCTCACTGAACTACAAATCGAGGAGAGGCGAGTTTCCCATCCCTGCTAGTCCGTCGACACCGAGGACGAGAAGAAACGGAAGAGGCCAGATAAGGGCGCGGATAAGGGCATTATGTCTTGGTATATTTATTACTTTTATGGAGAGCGCGGGCGCGCGCGAGAACAAAAAACTGATCAAAAAATGGTATTGAAACAGAATAAAAACCCCAGTTAGATGGAGTTAGACCTATTTTTAAAGCTAGTGTTGCTCTGTCCATGCGTAAATTGCCCCCGTCGACAGCTTACATACACAAAGCAAAAATTAGCAATACTTAATGTGATTGCTGCTGCAGAA
>NW_025785040.1:0-21980 GCF_021130785.1 Homalodisca vitripennis | reverse complement strand
TCAATTAAATGTCTTACATGACAGCCGAACAGGCAGGAGGGTGCAATCGAACATCGGCCGCTGTCGCCGCTTCTAGGTGAGTTTCTTTCAGCTGCATACTGTTTCAAGTAGCTGCTTCGATGAGGTCTTGTTCTTAAATCTGCCAAGGTGACACGCTATTTTCCTGATTTAATTTTAAAGAATCTTGGCATGCAAATTGCTACATCAATAAGGTGAAAAACAAAAACAGTTTTTTGTACCACTTGGTTGAATTGGGTGGCGGCCAGTGCGTGTGCACTGTCGGTTTAAAAGAAAATCTATGCTTGTTGATTTCATGGATTATCCCAGATTTTTATTTTTATTTATGACACTTGCCGTAGGGTTTTATTACTGGGGTTCATTAGTTACATGATTTATTTTTCCAGATTCACCAAATTTGGTTGGTGCACACAGATGACCAACATTAATAACATCTCTACGGTCCACCATTTCTCTACTAATAAATTAGGAAGTGTTTTATGCACGAGTATTCACCAGACTGCATTTTAGGGAATTTAGGCATTTTTTACAGTCTATTTTAAATGTTTCCAACAGCCTTTCAAATAAAGTATTAAAAATAATAAGGGGTGGAGTACCAATTATCCACGTAAATCGTGTGGCCTACTTCAAAAGTACGCGCTCCAAAAGTGTTGTATAACCACTGGATCCAGGGAAAACCCCACAGATCACTATGTAGCACTATTTTTCCTGGTCGTTTACAACGTAATCATATCTATGATATAAACCCTGAATTGGCCATCGATCACAAAGTACAAATACTTTTTAAACAGAATCTATGCTGTTTTTTTTTTTTTTTTTTGAAAAAACTGGAAACTTAGCCTAACCTTACCATTGAAACCATGCTTTCATCAATGCACAAATTTTTATTATGGCCTTTCGAGCGTTTGCAAATTTTACTTTCAGAGAAAATAAAACGGCTACCAATTTCTATAAAGTCAGTCACTTCTTACTTGGCCATCATTGTTACAGAAAGTGAAGCATTTCTTAAAAGTTAAATATAAATCTTGCTTTGCTGTAAATACTTTTCCAAACATTGGTGGTTAGAAAATATAGGAGGTCAGTGCTACAGTTAACTAGCTGAGGCTGCCTTGACCTTTTTGACGTGCCCCATAAGCATAAAACTACAGCCAAAAAATGTATACATTTCGGCTACAGTAGTGTTGATCATGACAATTTGTGAACTCTAGAATGGGGTTTTAGTTTGGAGTATTTTCCTATTAACACTCCAGCAAATCTGATTTGCTTCTCTTCCAACTATGTGGCCTACTTAATCACTATGGACCAAAGAGCACTTGAACGCAGTCTATCTCAGAGCAATATTCATTAGTAAGTTCTAAAAATCTCATTGTGTTTTTTATACCAGATTTAGATGCATCAAATACAAATTCGAGAGTAGGTCTAAAGCCTCGAAATGCGATTGACATCGCGCCACTCAAAAGATATTCTAAGGGCCTATAAAAATAGGTTTAAAACTTTCTACCATCATTTTGTGGTGTGGGAATACATCTAGTTATTTCTGGCCTCAAAGGAAACTGTGGTAGAGCACCAGGCTCAACTGAATTCTAAGTCACTGGTCCTGGCACTAGGACAATTCATCACTTACATGTTACCAAAGGTAAAAAATTTACTATAAGAATCTAAAATACACTCTTCGATTTCGTCTAAAGAAACGACTCGACGAGGCGGTGGCAGTCACACAACACACAACACAATGGCTCAAAAAGGTAAACAGTAACATAACACTAAACAAAACTGGCGGCCACGTATGGAAGCTCGGTGTCACTAAGCCTGTCCAATGCTCCATCTCGTCGCGTCCGTAACCTCAATACGGCAGTTACTAGTGGTTCTATTCAATAAGCTCCTGACACCTAAGAGGAAAGCCACAGAAACTTTCAAGTTAGGTTTTATAGAGTGCAGAGTCAAGGAATAAATTAAAATAATCAACTCCCACAGAGGTTACGAGATTAACAGAGCAGCGACAAGCTTCGTCCCGTAACAGCGGTACAGGAAATAACAATTAAAGCTACTTTCTCGGCCTCTTCCCCGTAGCATTGACAGGGGATTAGCAGTTAATAGGCTAGTGATGCGATGAACTTATTTCACCAGCTAAATTGCAATGGGAAATAACGGTACTTAACTATTTCATTTTTCCATCGACACCTAAATTAATATGAGGCAGCCATAGAGAGCCAAGAGCCAAGAGCTCAATCATCGGGCAATTACAAAATTTTCCCTCAGTTGAAAATGTTTATTACATACTCCAGTTTAGAACTGTTCAGTACCATATTTAATATCCTTCATCTAATTTAAATCATGTAACCAGAAATAAGTAACTAAATACACTAACGTTAGAGTTAGAATTGATTTTATAATACGACATATTTAGGCGTTCGTCACCAAAGTAAAGCAGAAGAGAAGTAACACGATCTCACGGTTCCCTAGCTTTTCCTCAAGTTTGTGGTGAGGAGAGGGAAAAACGTTTGTTTATCAATGGACGTTTTGTAACACAACCTTAAACTTTCACTACTTGCTTAGCATTACCTAGTGTTACATTTTTCAACCCATTATTGTTTTTTTACCACTGATGTCTATTATATGAGTGGTTTTAAAAAAAAAAAGTTATGTAACATTAGAAAGCAGCACCCACTAAAAAACGTTATCATTAAAATCTCTTTCAGATTTTATAGAAACCCACTTGGTTAAGTTAATTTCAAAAATTATTTTATATTGCAGCGTAACAATGATGTATATTGGTATGGCAAACAGTCAATACGGGGTTTTATACAATTCACAGACATTTCATACAACCCACAATTACAACATTTCATACATACAAATTTACAATCTCGCTTCATTCATTTCTTTTTCCAATTCACCCCACTTAGTACAGCAGAGTTAGTCTTCTAATTGGCTTAGTCTCCCAGTCGAATGCCAAAATCTCACCCGCACTATAGAACGCCTGAGACACCAAGAAGCGTTTGAGGTGAGTCTTTAACGCCTTAGGCGTTGGGGCATATTTAATTTTTTATTTTTTTATGTAGGCGTTAATTTGTATGTATATTATTTTAAACTTTGGATATGTGATAACATTGTTTTCTATTATCTACAATTAAGTGTTGGCGATATTTATTTGGATTTTTTAATGTCTGGCATGCCATCTGTTACTTTATATGTACGAAATGGTTTACCGTTGACTCAATAAATGAAATGAAATTGAATTAGGCAGTCTGTTGAGGAAATGCACACCCGCTTGTGAGGGTAGGCGTTCATAAGCCACCGTTCTGTGCCTCCCACTCCGGTAGTTTGTTCTCCCACGTGTCACATACATGTGTATCTCTTGGCCTCTGGTTAAGGCACATTTACTCATACAAAAATAAAGTTGTTTTCAAAATGTAGAGGCACGGCAGAGTCAGAAACATTTTATTTTTTCTGTAGAAACTAAAATACCCGCTGTGATCCAGTTTTTTAGGAATTTTCTTTAGCAAATACTGATAATTTTTGTTGGGCCGAAAATTTTAATGTGGAAATTTAGTGTCGTTAAACAATCTAAACTGCTGCTCTTCAGGTTGAAATGAATTTAGAAAATCCCATTTTTCTGTAGAAAGAGAAGTGTTCCCGTGAGCAAATGTTTTCTGGCCTTATGTATATTTGTATATAGCCGTAACATATTGAAAATAACTATTAACTATAGAATTTTTTATGGGTATTAGGTACTTATTATTTTTTAGGCCATTTTGTTCCAATCCAGTACTTGTTATTACGCGATATAAATAGTAAAATTAATACGTACGTATTATAGACAAAGAAGTCAGTCAACATTTACGAGCGCGTTCCTTTTACTATTAATTGTATATTTCCATTTGTAAATTATTGTATTTACATATTTATTCAACGTTTTAAATGTTAAACAGATAACGTTGACTGGACCATCATTCCTAATGCTTTATCCAGAAGGGGAAAGATCTGGCCCAACGGTTACTGTTATTGCCCTTTATGTAAGGGACGTCGACCCTTGATCCGTCCGCTTATCCCACTTAAGGTGACTTTTACGAATATCATAGCAATGAAACAAGATTATTTCCATGGCTGCCGTTAGAATATTTAAATTCCATTCTATGCTATACTACTGACATTTCGTCTTTATGGTATCTTATACCTACGTAGATTAGTGGTCTAATAGACAATTTTTGTCTTGTAATACATATCCTGTTGGGCCGGCACATGTTCATGTGTACATTTATTATGT
Organism: Homalodisca vitripennis; assembly: GCF_021130785.1. NCBI lineage: Eukaryota > Metazoa > Arthropoda > Insecta > Hemiptera > Cicadellidae > Homalodisca > Homalodisca vitripennis. Next base: position 17,695 of record NW_025785040.1, on the reverse strand, counting down.
CTGCTTGACAACATGACTACTATCATACACGTTCTACACGATAACATCAAATACTCGGAAAAAGACGGTGCAAGGGAAAATATATGTTTTAAAATGCTTTTTACTTTAGTTTCGGTTACTATAGTACTCCATATAATTTCCAATAGTGTTTAAAATGAGCCCTGCAATTCAGATTTTACGATTTAACAAGCTGTACAATATTTTATAAAACCTGCACTATAACAATAGTTGTATCAGGTTTTTACATTCTATGAGAAACGTTTAAGATTTTGCTGCTGAGTATAATTTTATTTTTCGGATTATTTTTTATTTATTTCTAATTTTACAAACTTAAATCCAAACTCATGATCACCACGAAATATTATCTACCATGCAAAGGTAAAAAATGCTGTTAAAACTTTCAGCTTCAATGTCCCTATATTATAAAAACATGTTTCTTGGAGTTGACAAAAACAAATTTTCCGGAAAATGTGAAAATAAATAAAAATTACTATGTTTGTTTGATACTTTTTTATAAACTAATCAATTTTTATGTATGCTCCTTTGCCTATGTAATTATACATTACATGGTTACATTCTTAATTGATACTTGCATCAAAATATACATTTCCATAGTCTACACTATATTTTAATTAGTGTATTCCTATATATAATATTCATGCATAATTGTCTTAGCGCAGGCTTATAAAACCAGCTCGTATGCTGTTCGTAATAAAACTACAATTTCGTCAATTTTTTACATATTTTAGACAGAGACAATGAAAAAATAAACAAAAATTAAGACTTATGGTACTTAAAAGTGAAACTTTTTTATAAACGTTAATTTTTGACCAATAAATGGTACTTTACCTGGTCAACAGTATCAAAATTCACTCTTTTCACAGTTTTAATGTTTTGGGACGAAATGCCATCGACAAATGTATACAAAACGAAAAAGTCCAATAATTAAAAAACAAAACGCAAAACCACATAATAGAACATTTACAGGATAAATACTTTCAGAAACATATGAAGAGCAGACCTACCACACAAACAACCGAGGACACAAAACCGGTCGTATAAATTATTCTTGTGAACGAGGACGTGTTACAAAATATAATGGGGAATTGTAACTTTTCGTATTGGGATTATCTCTTGTTATATTATATTTCTGAAAGATAGTAACGGCTATGATATGCTCATCTAGAGGGAGAGATGCCTCCAAGCATCCCTGAGAACAGTTACAACAATTAGACGAATTGTCATATCAGCATATCATTTTACCTCGATGCACTGGGGTCCGATATCTTTTAGCCTCTTCAGCACTGGACGTGCATCCATCGTTCCTCAATATATAGAAGACGCAAGATGAATACCCATCTCCGTGTATAATTTAATCTTGTTTCACTGGGCTCAATAACTTTTTTAACTTTTATCAACATCAAACTATATCCTTATCTAGAGGGACAATATATCTAAATTCATCCTTGAGAATAGCAAAAGTTTAGAGTAATAGCATCTTTATATTACAACTTGCCTCATTGTAGCGCTTTTGATCCCTAAGACTCCCCATAGTCTTGGTTTGTTTGATCCGTAATTTGGTTACGCTACTTTTACATGTTACAAGTGCATGAGGGCGTACAAAAAATTTAAGAATATAACTCTTTACTTATTTGTAAATAAAGTGGTATTCACTTATTAAGTTTTAGTCTTACTGAATTCATTCAGTTACAAGCGGAACATGTGTTTGCAGTAATTGCACTCGATCAACTAATATTGTTCAATCTGGCAAACTGAATTAGTTGCAAGTGTTTCGGTATAATTAGTCAGTTTTTATCGTTTGAGGCAGATGATTGGTTTATTAAATGAATTTATGTTTGAAAACCGAAAGCTTTAAACTAGTTGACTGCAAATTCAGCTTGTATTGCAGTATATTTAAAACTTTTCATACAATAAGTTAATATTTAATAAAAAATGTAATCCTTTTATTTTTTTTCAAATTAAAATGAAAGAACATATTTGTGTAAATATAATTTAAATATCTTTACTATAAATATAACGTCATTACTTGTATGTATATTCTGCTGTAAAACGTATTGTCTTAGTAGACTAGTAATTAGCTGAGCATAAGCAAAGAGCTGAAAAAATTTAAATTCTGTATGTCTACCCGCACGATATATCCAATCCGATATATAAGACACGTATACATAAAATTTTTCATGAAACTACATTTTTATACGGGTAATAATGATATCGTTGATGGTACATGTCACTCTATGGTATTTGGCTGATCGTTAGCTAACACTTCTACATTGTTTTCATGGGTACCCATTATGGCCACGAGAAACTATCAGAGTAAAAAACATTTAATAATAAATTGTATTAATATGATAATTTAATATGTTACATATTAAAAAATTTAGCCTAAATACCCCAACACAGAACACTTCATATATTGGTTTCTATTACTTAAATTATTTAAACACTACTATAAAAACCTAGTAAATTAAATAAAATTTCAATAAGTAATATGGCAAGATCTCTAGTGAAACATTGCAAATTGTAGTATTAAAAACTATCTATGAACCCATGTCCAGTAATGAAATTGAGCTAAGCGACAATTATGCTTGTACTGAGTAGGCTGTTAGAGTTTCTCTTATGTTTGCTAGTGAGATGTAATCATTTCTTTTCCGTATGACTATCAATCGGCAGGTAACTATGTACATGATGTTTTAGCGATCTCATAGAAGCCGATTATATGAAACGGTGTAATGTACTCCTACCTTTTTGTTCTTGTATATTAAAAATACTATACATTGTCAACGTTTTCGAACCTTTTTCCTTGCTGCCTTATAGCATATAGTAATTTTTTTTGTATGGTTTGGTCAAACATATGAGAAGTAAGTAAAGATTATTAAAAGGTATTCCTTCTCCGAGTTTACGTGGAATAATAAACATTTAAAGTCGGAAAGTTAAACAGATTCTATAAGCCATAGCGAAATTTCAATATCTAAGCGTATTACGGATAAAGAGAATAGGTTCGAAATTTTTATACTATATATATATATATATATATATATATATATATATATATATATATATATATTATATAAGTAGATAGTAATATGGCGTTCTAGCTCATTTGGGACAGTCAGAAAATCAATGTAAAATACTGTCCATTGAACCATAAACAAATCTGTAAACTCACGAATGAAAAATTAACCGAATCTATAGCTGTTTTACTGTTCATTGTAGGCTTCTAATTTCTTAAGCTGTTTTAATGAAAAAATCCAGAATTCTCGAAATCTTTATTCCACGAAGTTAATTGTAACACAGTCTTTATCTTTAATAGTCTTCTTTCCAGTAACAACCAAGTGTAATTTATCATGTTTATTCAATTCATTAATCTTTTTTTTCATCCAAAACAGTCCAAAAATCTGTTTGGCAAGTGTACTTTACAATCTTCCAACTCGGCAATTATTGTAAACCCGAATTTATCTTTCATTTTCTCCAAATTCACAATTTTGTATTTCTTATTTTCTTCTAATTCTATTAATTTCTTGTATTCTTTGAATGTTAAATCACCAACCTTATTCAACTCTTGTAACAGTGCCATTTACATAGAAAAAAATTAATACTTCTACACTTTTAAGGTGAAAAATCAACACTTATACTTCCAAAATACACAAACTACACAGCTCTTTAAGGTGCATACATACTAGAGTTTTTTAAAAAATCCTGAAAATCTACTGAAATATCTCTAATTATTGCGGATTTTTAGCTTAAAGTTGATAATTTGAACGAAATTTCTCGAAAAATCACTAAAAATTTGAAATTTAGAAAATCTCTAAATAAAATTATTTTCCTATCTAAATAGAAGAATCTACAGCTGTTTACTACAATTTATGCTGATTTGTGTCAAATTCTAGTAAAATTCTCCACTTTTCAAAGTCTGAGTTATACAAATTTTCCCTATATAAATAGAAGACTCTAACGCTGTTAAATCATAAATTCTGCTGATTTGTATCAAAATCTTTAAATTTTTCCTATATAAATAGAAACATTTAACGCTGTTTTCTACATAAATTGTGCTAATTTTTATCAAATTTTGATAAAAATCCAAAGAAATCTACTGAATTATTGCTATTTTTCAGCTTAATAAAAAGATATTTTACTAAAAAGTAAAACTTGGCAGATTCAAATTTTCCCTATTTAAATGGAGAGGAAAAAAGATATCCTGCCCGTACTGCAAAAAAGATGTTTTCGAACATCATTTTACCCGACATTATAAGTCGAAAATCATTTGAAGAACAAAGAAATTTATAATAAAGAACTAAATTATTTGAGGACTTGGGCTAAAGAGAATCAAATCGATGGTCCACGAGAAGATGTACAATATAGAAAAATTGCGTGAACTAAAGAAAAATTTTAAGGAAAGTAAAAATGATCTCAATCTATTTAAAGATGAAAAAATTCAATCAATCGCTGAGAAATTGTCCATTGAAACAAACGATAAAAACTAAGTCTGAAATGATCGAAGAAATTGACAAAACTCTTAATGAGAAACCTGAAAAATATCATTGATGTAGAAGTTTTATCCTCAATTACACGGTTCTTTTCAAGCAATACATTTTAACAAATTTGAACGACAATTTCATGTCAATTTACAAATATCTTTCTATTTTGCGCCCCAGAAAATTAAAAGTTTAATCGAAAAAATTTCAAGAAACTGTGAAAAAATAGTAAAGGGATATCTCTCTTTAGAATGCGAATACGAACGAACTTTAGTGAACGGTGAAACACAAACTTGTCCAATGTACTTTACTATAAAAGCAGACGAGATCTTTGATGTAAACGACTTTATTACTAAGCAATTTAATAAATTAACACATCGAGAACAGACAAATCATCCAAATAAGGGTTCTGGATGGACATTTAAAAGGTGTAAACAAACTAGTTTTGAGCATTAATAAACACGAAATGATGAACGCAGGATCATATATCGATTTGCCAAAGAAAATCAAAGATAAGAAAGCTTGTGTAAATATCAAAAATAAAGATGATTTCTGTTTTTGTTTATTCTATCCGATGCGCTATTGAAAAACCCGAAAAGAATGCTGACAGAGCAAAGCAATACGAGAAATTGTCAGGTTTTCGAGTATCCAATGTCCTTAAAAGATATACAATTATTTGAAAAACGAAGTCACAATTCCAAGTACAAATATCCAAAAAATGTCTATAAATATCTACAGTTGATGATGAGAAACTCAATATTGTTCCATTACAAATTTCTGAAAAATACGACGCTGAGTTAAAACATTGACTTATTGAATGTTAAACAAGAAGACAAATCTCATTATGTTTTTGATAACAGATTTAAATAAGCTCGTTTTCTCTCAGTTATCTAAGCATGAACACAAAAAATTTCTATGCAGAAGATGTTTAAGCCATTTCTACAAATCTGGAGATTTTAACAGATCATTTAGAAATTTGCAAGCAACACGAAGTTTGTAAGCCAATTATGCCCTTTTCCAGGTCAAACAACATCATTTACTAATTATCAAAAGAAATTTTCTCATCCTTACGTTATTTATATGGATTTTGAGAGCATATTAGAAAAAATTCCGACATGCAAGAACAATCCACAAAGATCGATTACAACCAAGATTCAGAAGCACATTCCTTATGGTTTTACTCTATATTTAGTGTCAAATGTGACAAATCGGCATGTACAAACCTATATGTTATAGAGCAAAAAATGAAGAAGATTTGCCAAATGTTCCTGCAAAATTGTTTGAAGAACTTAATAAATTATCGAAAATACATAGCTAAAAAGTATAATTCTAAGAATAAAATACCTATGAAATTGACCGAAGAAGAAGAATTAGCGTACCAAAATTCTAGTCTTTGTCATATTTGTGAATGTGAGGGTTTTGATAATCAAACAAGAAAAAAAGTACGAGATCATTGTCATTTAACAGGTAAAATTTAGAGGTTTCAGCTCATTTATCTTGTAACTTGAATCTCAAATTTCCTCAAAATATTCCAGGTTTTCTGTCACAATATGTCAAATTATGATACTCATTTGTACATAAAAGAATTGGCAAAACAGTATGGTAATGTTGATTTGATCGCAAACACAGATGAGAAATATATAAATTATTCAGTAAATTCAGGATATGGGTATGAGTTTGAAGATGATAAACCAAGAAAGTTCATCAAGTTTTCTTTCGTAGATACGTTCAGATTTATGGCATCGTCTATAGAAAAGTTAGCTAAAAACCTCAAAAAAGATGATTTCAAACATACCAAATCATTTTATACAAGATGGTCTGAACGCAATTCTAGATAGACAACCAAATGACGAAGAAGAAATCTTTAAAAATTCTATCTGGAAAAGGCATATTTCCTTACGAATTTATCGACAGTATTGAAAAACTTGATTACACAGAAGAATTGAGAATTCAAGATTTCTATTCACTTTTGACAGACGAGAGCATATCTGAGAAAGATTTTCAACACTACTTAAATGTTTTGGAACAAATTAAAAGAGAAAAATCTAGGAAATTACTCTGATCTCTATAACATTCAAGATGTTCTATTGCTCGCTGATATCTTTGAAAATTTTAGGAATATTTGTTTGAATTGCTATAAACTTGATCCAGCACACTATCTAACAGCTCCCAGTCTTGCATGGGATGCTATGTTAAAATTAACGAAGATAGAATTACAATTAATTAGTGATTATAATATGTATTTGATGATCGAAAAAGGTATTCGCGGAGGCATTTCTCAGTGTATTAAACCGATATGTGGAAAGCAAATAACAAATATTTAAAAGATTTTGATAAGACAAAGCCCGAAAACTATTTACTCTATCTCGATGCAAACAAACCTTTATGGGTATGGTCTTATGCAAAAACTGCCGTTTAGTGATATCAAGTGGATGGGATCCTAAAACGTATACAAAAGAAGAGTGGCAAGAAACAATTTTAGAACTCACTGGCCGACGAAGATTATGGCTATATTCTCGAAGTCGATCTTGAATATCCAACAAATTTGCATGAACATCACAAAGATTTACCTCTTGCTCCAGAACATTTATAACAACAAACTTTGCACAACTCTTTTAAACAAAACAGAATATATGTTGTTCATTCTAGAAATTTGAAATTCTATCTAGAACAAGGTATGATTTTAAAACATGTGAATAGGGTTATTTGCGTTTGATCAGAAACCTTTCATGAAAGAATATATCGATTTTAATACTAGTATGAGAACCAAGGCTATAAGTGACTTTGAGAAGGACTTTTATAAGCTTATGAACAACTCGGTTTTTGGAAAATCGATGGAAAATGTAAGAAATAGATGTGATATTAAACTAGGGAAACGAAGAATTTTCAATGAAACAAGCTAAGAAAACGACATTTCAAATGTTTCAATATCTTTGACGACAACTGTATAGGCGAGTCACATGTACAAACAAAAGGTTAAATTTAACAAACCGATTTACATAGGATTTTCAGTTCTCGACACTCACTCAAAATTGCTAATGTAGCGAGTTTTTATTACAACAAATTAAAATGAAGTTTGATCCAGATTTGAATCTGTGTTACATGGATACAGACAGTTATTTCCTAGAAATTGAAACGAGATCCCTTTAAAATTATTAAAGAAAATATAGAAGATTTCGATACGAGCGACTATCCAAAAGATCACGAATGTTTCACTACTAAAAATTAAGAAGGTAATAGGGAAATTCAAAGACGAATTGAACGGCGAGATATTAGAAGAATTTTGTGGATTGAGATCAAAGATGTACTCGTACAAATATCTAGACAAAAAATCCAGTAAGATGTAAAGGAATTAAGAGAAGCGTTGTAAATAAAACAATAAATATCCGAAAACTTGAAGAGATGTTTGTTCGAAGATAAAGAAGAATTTTAGGGAGATGACAGTAATCAAAAGCTATAAACATGATTTGTATACCATCACCATAAAACAAGCTGGCACTGAACGCTAAAGATGATAAGAGAAATGTCCTAGAAAATAAGATCGATACAGTACCGTATGGCTATAAAAATGAAGCAAAATCTGATATATTAGACGAATTAAATAAACTTGGAAACTTTGATATGTAAATGGAAGATGATTTAATTCACTGTCACAAGTGTAAAAAGAAAACGAAAAATATAAGATTCAAAAATCGTTCAAACTCAAAACGGGTTGTATAGAATTTGCAGCAAAATGTTCAAAATGTAAGACAAACAAGAGTAAGTTTATAAAGAATCCAAATCCAAAACCTGTTAAGCAAGAATTGAAGGACTAAAGATGAGATAGAGAATTGAAGCTCGAGAAATTCATGCACCAGTACGAAAGAAGTTTAAAAAGAGAAAAATTATAACATTAGGAATTGACGATTTATGGGCAGCAGATTTAGTTATAATGTCTAACTATTCAGATCAAAATGATGGATTTAAGTATATGTTTAAATGTTATTGATACTTTCTCAAAATATGCTTGGTCAAGAGCTATCAAAAGAAAAAACGGCAAGGATATCTTCAAAAAGCTTTCGAAGATATAGTAAAAGATGCCATAAGGATCAATCACGAACCTCCAAACCTACTTCATACAGATAAGGGTTTAGAGTTTAAAAATAAAGAATTTAACGATGTTTTGAGAAAAATACAACATTAAGATTTATCATACTGAAAACGAAGAGAAATCAAGTATTGTAGAGAGATATAACAGAACTCAAAAATGAGAGAATGAAAGTAATTTTTGAGATTAATAAAAACTTTAAATGGATCGATATTCTTCAAGAAATCGTAAAGAAATATAACGATACTGTTCATAGCACAATCAAAATGAAGCCTAAAGACGTAGATAAAGATGCAGAAAAAGAGTTATTAGAGTCGGTTTTTAAGTATGTTCCACCAGAAATTCACACGAAAACTAAATTTAAAGTCAATGATCATGTAAGAATTCGTTAGTAAAAAACAACATTTTCGAACAAATATAAGAACAATTGGTCAAGAGAAATCTTTGTGATTTATCAAATTAATAACACAGATCCTGTAACTTATAGTATACAATAAAGATTTAAATAATGAAGAAATAACCGGAAAGTTTTATGAATATGAATTGAGAAAGTCAAAGATTTTTTTCTATTATAAATGGAGGCCCAAAAGGAAATGTTCAGTGTGCAAAGAAATAAAAGGTTTTGAAGCTTTTTATAAAAATAAGACTAAAAAAGCACGGATTTGAATATTATTGTAAGGATTGTCGTAAAAAATATGAAAGAGATTTATACGATACAATGGAAAAATTAACTTTAGAAGAGAAAGAGTGTCACATTTGTAAAGAAATTAAGAATATTTCTGAATTTAATAATCGACATTATAGTAAAGATAGAAAGGACGCTTTTTGTAAGGAATGTGCTAGAAGAATGTACCGAGAAAGTCAAAAGAAAGAGACTCATTGTGAATGTGGAAGAACTCTTCAGTGGTTACCTTATCTTCAAAAACATTTACAAACAAAATATCATAATTCGGGAGTTTAATAAAATTTATTAACATTTTCATCGTGTAATTTAGATATTCTATAAATCAGTCGAGATTCTGCCATATTTGTAGTAAAATGATTTCCGTTGTATAAAATATTCAAAGATTCTTCCATTTGGTTATACAGATTGATAGAATTTGGTTCGTCATCAATGAAGCAAAATCTCTAATTCAGGATAATTTATTTTTAGATGTTTTAATCGGTTTGGTATTTTCTCGTTTCTGAGCTCTGATAACGTAATAAGGCCATTCCCACATGTGATTCTTCTTAATTAACACAAAAACATGGTGTTTTTTCTTATCAAAATCTTTACATACCATATCTCTCTTCATTAATTTCCACACCCATTCGCAATTCTTGATTCTCTATTTTCAAATGATTTCATTTCATCTTTAATTTGCAAGTGTTTAACTTCGTCCTCTAAATATTTAATCTTGTTTTCAAGTTTGTACTCACCAAATTTTCTAATGGAGGGTAAAACCTCTTTTGTAACCCACTTTTGAAAGGTTTTTGCTTCTAATTTATTAGATCTTAGTATTAAAGAATAAAATCCAGATTCATTAATGAAAATAGTGTCAGGATGAAGATTTTGAAAGGGTCTATGGCATAGACTCTTTGTAATTTATATATTTAAAGGCTATTTTCTCGTCATTATCAATATTATTTATGATAGCTTGTCTAGTATTTTCATATTGTAAAATTTCTGCAACATCTTTAGCCTTAAACCAAAATTCATTATTTTCGTCAACAATCGTGCAAATGTCTTTATTATTGAATGTAAGTTGATTGTTGAGTAGGTCTACAACTGACTCCATTTAGATAGTAAAGAAATTTAACTAGTAATTTTTATTTCAGTATAAAGTCCAGATTCATTGATAAAAACAGGGTCAGGATGAAGATTGTTAAGGGGTCTATGGGATAGACTCCTGTAATTTATACATTCAAAAGTTGTTTTTCTTGAAAATTTGAAGGTAAGCTATTCAATAGCTCCCCTTGATTCATCATTCTTTCGACAATCTTAAATAAATTGTTGTTTTACTTTCATTATTTAATAAATTTCCCTCAGAGTCTTGAATAGTCAGAACGATTTTTTGAATTCTTTTAAATATTTTTTCTAATTGGGAATATAAATCGATTTCATTTGGTTTTTCACTGATTTTTGATCCATAAGCAACATTTGGGAAAAAAAGTGTACAAAATTTCAGATTCTTTGTGTAAATGTTCGGTTATGATTTTCAAAACTAGGTTCAACGAGATTGCAATGCACTTCAATTTACATCGAACGGTCTAAATTTTGGCGTTTTTATTTCCTAAATATACCTGATTTGGCTCAATAGTTTCTTGAACAAACCCTAATAAATCTACAATAATTGCTGAAAACATTATTCTTACTGGTGATTTTATTTGAATTTTATTAGAGAGATAATTTTTTTTGCATTTCAAACTTGTTTTCGTCAAAGTTTAAAGATTTATCTGATTGTTTGAATGTTTTCAGATAATTTTTAAGGGAATTTTTTATTTGATCGAAAGTATAATATCCTTTGTTTAAACCATAATATTTTGTTATGTTCTTCTCACTAAATCCTATACAATAAGGAGAACTTTCACTAATATTTATTACAAAATTGTCAGAATAAAAACCGCTTAAACCGATAAAATAATTTGATTCTTCCTCTAAGTGTATAGGATGTTTCCAAGTTTAAAAACTAATTTAGAGCTTTCTGAAGTCAACTTGAACAGCTTCATTTTCGCAAGCGTTGCTTCAAGATGAAAAATCTTCTATTTAAATGAGAGAAATTTTTTAAAGCAAAAAGATCAGATAAAACTTCAAACGTTTGAAGAAAATAAGAAAGATCAACCGATCAGATTGTTAATTGTTGGTTCAAGTGGATGTGGAAAAACAAACAACTTTATTATTGAATTTTTATCCTACAATAGGTTGATTCCTTATTCCAATTTGTATGTTTTTTAGTAAATCTTTAGAACAAAACGCCTATAAAAAAATTACAAGAAAGATTTGAAAATATTGAGAAGAACTTAAGCAAAGAAATATCACATTTTTATAATGCTTCTGAGGACATAGTTCCGTTTAAGCGAATGTAAACCCAATTCGTTAATCGTTTTTGATGATTGTATTTTAGAAAATCAAGACGTTATTAAGGAATATTTCGTAATGTCCCCGTCACAGAAAACATATCTTGTATCCATCTTTCTCAATGCTTTTCAAAGGTTGATAAACAAGTTATTAGAAATAACCTTGAATATGTTGTGTATTTTTAAGCAAGATGATCACTATTCCGAGAAAGATTTATAACAATTTATGTGGGATCTGATATGAGTTTTAACCACTTTATTGAGTTATGTGATAAAATTTGGAAAGAAGACTATGGATTTTTAACTATTAATCTAACTTTTGAAGCCTAAAAATGGAAAATATTTGAATAAATTTTTCTAAACATAAATGCTGCCTCCAGTGGTCTGACAAATCTACTTGATAAAATATTTGTTACAATTATTTTTACATTATCTTTACTTTTTATTTACATTATGAAAATAACAGAAAAACGGTAAATCTGTTCACGTTCCACGTTGTACGTTCCACGTTTTCACGTTTCGTGTTCACGTTTCACGTTTCGTGTTTCACGTTCTCGTTCACGTTTTACGTTCCCACGTTCACGTTTTACGTTCCACGTTCATGTTTCACGTTCGTGTTTACGTTTCACGTTCGTGTTTCACGTTCGTGTTTCACGTTCGTGTTTCACGTTCGTGTTTCACGTTCCACGTTCACGTTTTTACGTTCCACGTTTCACGTTTTTACGTTCCACGTTCACGGTTTTTACGTTCCACGTTCACGTTTTTACGTTCCACGTTCACGTTTTTACGTTCCACGTTCACGTTTTTACGTTCCACGTTTCAAAATTTTCCTAAATAAATGGCGAACGTAACTTCTGAAGAAGCGAAAAAACTTGATCAAATAGAAAAGAAATTAATCAAAGAATTTAAAGAACAGATTCGAATGGATGAAGAAGAACAAGAACTTATTCAAAAAAATTAATCAACCTGTAACTTCTGCAATAAAAAATGTTGAGGGCAAAATTGAAAATGTTTTAAGCGATAATCAAAATTTAATGAATTTGGTTCCAGTTGTACGACAATTTGCTGATATTTCGATTCCAGAATCTGAAGTAGAAGAGTTTGAATTGCCAAAATTACCATCTTCAACACCATTTAGACCTAGAATCATTGAAGACTCTACCATAGTTGAACCAATAAGTCCTGGAACAACGGATATAATAATTGGTAAAAATTGGTAAAAAAATTCCTTCCTAGAGTAAAAGATGATAAATTTGGTTTGTATTGGGATAAAAAAAAGAAAAGTTTTATGATTGGAAATTTACCCGTTAATTTTGAACATAATGATATAATTATTGAAGATAAAACATATGAAGGAACTCAAGGTTTATGGAGATTATTAACAGGCACTGATGTTCCAAAAGACGGTTTATATTCTGAAGAAGACTTGAAAAAGTATACTGAAATTTTATGGAAATCTGATTCAATTTACAAAAATAATGATCCATCAACTAAGAAACACAAAGTCAAGTAAAGGTAAAAAATATCTCAATTTGATTAAAACCAATTTGGGAAAAAAGAATCGAAGGATCAGGTGTGAGAAAAATACAGTGATAATAAGATTGAATACAGATATATCGACGATTTGACAAAACTCGATGGAATTATTAATTATATTTATGCTCAAGAGAAGGCTGGAAACAACAATTTTTTGAACGAAAAGAAAGCGATTAAAGATTTTATTTCGAACAAACTTGATGAAATGATTGAAAAACCTGATGGAATTAAATATTTAAAACGAGTTTTGCCGGCAATAAGTTCATCTATGATTGAGGGTAGTGGACTTTTGAATGATTTTATCAACAATTTACCTTTTGAATTACACGTACCAACTTATCAGTATCTGGGGCCTGGCACAAAACTCGAAAAAAGACTAAAAAGAGGAGATACTGGTATAAATAAATTAGATCAAGCTGCTATGGAACACGATATTTTTTATGCAAAACATAGAGACACAAATTCCAGACATATCGCAGATAAAGTTTTGCAAGATAAGGCAATGGATAGATTTTTATCAAAAGATGCTAGTTTAGGTGAAAGATTTGTTGCACTTCCAACAGTTGGAGCAATGTTTTTGAAGAGAAAACTAGGAATGGGAATCGAAGAGAACTTGAAATTTTAACTATATAAATGGAGGTGAACGTAAAATTTCAGTAAAAATCAGAAAGAAAAAATAAAATCCGCTTTTAAGAAGAAAATACCCGTTAGTATTCAATTTAAAATAGATCAACTAAAAAATGGCGAAGATAAGATATTTTTAACAAATAGACAATACAATAAAACTCGAAAAACATAAGAAAAACAATAAAGGAACCAGAATAGAATTTTTTTATATAATCAGTTGAAAGAACTTAAAAATGGTGGACTTTTGAAAGATTTATTAGATTTTGGAGAAAATATTCCAGTTGTTAAAAATGTTGTTCCTTATGTTCGTAAAAGCTGCTCCAATCGTTAAAAAAGATGTGATTCCTATTGTTCGAAACATTTTTAAATTGGTTAGATAAAGAGTTGGAAGATGTTACAGGATCTGGATTAGATGAAAAAACTTTGAATTACGTGAAATCAAACATTAAAAAAAATTTGAAATCAAACCATTAACATTCGGGGAATTGGAAGAAATCTGCAAAAATATTAAACATTTTAGAGGAATTTTCATGAGAGATACAATTACCTGAAAAAGTTAAGAAATTTGAATGTGGAATTGTGAATTTAGACTCGATTATGGGAAGTGGAACGCATTGGATTTGTTATTATAAAAAATGATAAGAATGCATGTTATTTTAATTCGTATGGAAGAATTGAGGACAAACCACCTATAGAATTGATTAAATATTTGAAAAAATCAAGCGTCTACTACAATGACTCTCAGATTCAAGACTATAAAGATCCCCCAATTTGTGGTCATTTATGTGTTTTTGTTTTGAATGAACTGAGTAATGGTAAAGATTTTAAAGAAGTTGTTAACAAATTATTGCTTAATAAATATGGATTCACAAAATATTTTTGACGTATTTGGAACACAAATTATTCAAAATGTAGATAATAGTTTCAATTTTGATAGTTTGAGAAATGAGTTTGATAACAAGTTAGAAAATTTATTACAAAACCTTCCAGATTCAGATATGTTTGCTGTCGAGATTGAAGATTTTAAAGCAGAATATGATAACAAACTTGCAAATTTCATGAGTTCAAATGAAGTTGCTGATAAAATAAAAACATTGAAAAAAGAATTTGAAGATGGTGCAAAAAAAATATTTACCAATTTAATGTCTCATATCGAAAAAGCTGATAAAATTACTGAAGCGATCAAAGTTGAAAAGAATTTATGTTAGTTTGGCTAATAAGAAAAGAATTGTCCGGTGTTCGACCTGGTATTGACAAACATGATGTTGTTATTAAAGAACAAATTTTTAAAACCTCTAAAAATTATCAGAAAACATCGATATTGTTGATTTACATGATCCGAATGTTAAAAATGCCTTAGATTTTAAAGGGAAAAAAGAATTAGCAGTGTTAGTAAAGGAATTAATCCATTTGATGTTGTTGTAATGATTCAATTAGAAGATCCTATTAAAATGTTTAATGAACTAAAACAAAATTATGAGAATCATAAACAGCATGTTAAAGATTTTACAACAGAAGTCTATGACAAGTTAGAAGCCAGAAATAGAAGATCAGTAGAACGATGTTGGTGAAATTAATGAAAAACTTACTAATTTTAAAGAGTCTTTTGATAAGTTTAGTTTAGATGCTACGAAAACTTTTGAGAATATTGGTCATAAATTTGTTGAATACAATGATTCTAATGCTGTCAAATTTCAAAAATTAGAAGAAAAAATTAAAAAGTTCGAGGAAAATCTTAATATAATTTTGGAAAATATTGATAAACAGATTTAATAGATTAGGCGGCTAAGATGACTAATTTTCCCTAAATAAATGGCGCTCATATATTGTGTGAGATGTAAAGAAAAAACTGCAACAAATGATATAAAATACTATGCAAATATCAATGGAGTTAAGAGAGTTTCTGGAAAATGTGCTGAATGTAACGCTAAAAAGAGCCAATTTATAAAAACTTGAAATTTTTCCCTAATAAATAGAGATGGCGGGACACTACAGTGCTTTCGATCTTTTTATAATGCAACACGAAAGAGATTTGAAAAAAGAACATTGGGATGATATTTCTCAAAAATATGAATTATCCGAAGATATGATGCGATTGTACATTAATAAGTTAAATTGGTATAACATTGCAAAATATCAAAATCTGTCCCCAGAGTTCATTCAAGAAAATATACATTATCAATTAAAAGATCATATGTCTGTTCTTTGCCTCTATCAACACTTGAGTATAAAGTTTTTGGATGAAAATAAAGATACAGTTGATTGGAATAATATTATAGATAGCGGTTACTATCCTGTGCAGATTTTATTAAAATATGTGACCGAGATCGCAAAATTTAAGGAACAGAATCCTGAATATGACGAAGTAGATCATTTAAAAAATGACTAAAATCTTTTCTTATCGACTTATACATGATGTTTAAAATTTCTAAATTTTCTCTTATTAAATGGTGGACTACAAAAAGTATTCAGGTGATATTGAAAGGGCGGAGTTTAAAAATTTCTATCCAATTAGTAAACAACATTTGAATGAACCGAATAAAAGAACTGAGTTTAATATTGATTTTGGAGATAATTTGCTCGTCTAACTTCCAGTTTTATATTTCTGGAACTTTAACAAAACAAGATGGTCAAGCATATCTTGGAACTGATAATGTTAGATTAATCGATAATTTTATACCGTTTTTATTTTCTAAGATTGAAGTAAGAAAACACAATAAATTGATAGAAGAAGTCGAAAACTGTGGTCAATTAAGCACAATTAAAGGAACTATTTGTTATTCCAAAAGTGATGTATTTTCAAACAGTTTTGAATCAACTTTTAAATTTGGACAATTTGAAGCGGTCGGTGATTTTAGCACATTTCGGCTTAGGATTCTTTGAAAATGTAAATTTTCCAATCTATAAAGGTGGATTTTACATTAGTTTCATAAGAGCTGAAGACGATGATGTGATTCTGAAGACTGCAACTGGAAATGTTATGCCTGTTGATGGCAAAAATTACAAATTAACGAGTTTTTCATTAGAGTTCCGATGATTGATTACAAAACCACGAGTAAAATTCAGTTTGATTGATGAAATTATAAAATCTCAAAACATCACGTTTAATTTTCTAGATTGGCAATGTATTGAGCAAAAAGGTATTTCCGGACGAATATAACAACTTATTCGTTCGATATCACAAATATTTATAGAAATATCTTCAATCCCAAGTTCGTTATCATTGGTTTTCAAACAGATAGACAGAATAATCAAGAAAAAAATCCTGTCAACAGTTTTGATAGTTTGAATGTAAAAAATATCAGAGTAAAAATTGAAAATGGTTTCTTATTATCCAGATGAAATTTACAAAATTTTAAACATTTCGGGTGGTTCTTTTCAGAATCATGTATCAGAGTAGTCTCTAAGATTTTTTTAAGAAAGTTTACTACAAAAGAATATGGAAATGTATTACAACCCCAAACGAATTTATTATCGCAAAATAGACCCATTTATGTGCATTGATACAACAAAGAGTTTGACAAAATAATTTCTAGTTCAAAGAACGATATAAATTAATCAATCATGGATTTTCAGAAATTGCTGTTACAAAACGCGATTTGTATATGTGGTATGTGGTTTTTGAGAAATTTTTAGCCTATGGATGGTGAATTAAGGGAACGATATTAAAAGAAATTTTTCAGTAAATAATCGTCTTATTTTCTGTTGAGCGAATGTTGAGCAAATTTTCATTATTTCTCGTTTATAGATTTTTGCATTGAGATTTCCTGGATTTTTTCATTAAAAACATGCCTTAAGAAATATTAGAAGCCGTACAATGAACATGTTATAAAACAGCTATAGATTCGGTTAATTTTTCATTCAGTGAGTTACATGATTAGTTTTATTGTCCTTT
>NW_025785039.1:0-23631 GCF_021130785.1 Homalodisca vitripennis | reverse complement strand
TTATAAGCAAAAGTTTGTACTAAAAGGAGTTTAGTTATTTTTATTGCCATCTACTGATTAGCTAACATCAATGGAGATTTCACAAAAAAATTTTTTAATAATAACATATGAATGCGTCGGAAATATCAGCTTATATTCGTGGTAATGAGAGTGAAAGACGGTTTTCGATGACCTTTATAATAAAAAGGATAAAAACAAACTAGATGGTACAAAATTTTACTCCAACACAATTAAAATTTACATAAAGAAGTTTAGAATAAAACCATCTGCAATGTGTTGAATTTCAAATAGTCTATTTCATACCAAAAGTTTAACGTCAAAGAATTAAAACTACATCTAATATGCAGACATTCCAGAATAAATGTTATTAGTTTACGTTACAGTTTGTTAAGGTTTATCTTTTTAAACCGTTTCTAATTACATAGTTTAATTTTTAAAAGTTATTTTTGTACTTTAACAAGAGCTTGTAATAAGAAGCAAGTCTCGAAAACCACTAAAGTACATTGTGTTAGGTTTTAGATATGGTGTGTTAATACAACCACTCCCTGTACTCTCAAAGCACTATATCCAGCTTATCCAAAGTTCTGGATTGGTAGAATGTTTCACCCAAGTTGAAATGTTCTGTTAGGAGATAGGTCAGTGCTGAATACAGCAAATACTGTAAAATAGTGCTCTCATTGAGAACAGGCAAACAAATTTTGTTGCATGTGGTCAGACTCCATCATGAGTAAAAACTTTGCTTGCTTGTTTTCTGATCTCAGACATTCCGAGAATCTGAGGTCAAAGAAGTTAACAATACAATACATTCGTCATTATTCTGCCCCATATATTACGTGCCCCTTTGCCAAAAGGGAACCATTAACCCAATAGTTCAATAGTAAATAAATCACTTTAATTTCATTTCTTTGCAACCGTAAGTAGCCATTATAATAAAAAATATGTGTTTGAACTTATTAGAGAAACTTTTTATAGAACAAGCTTATACTAATGACCCTTGGATACCAAACCTTTTGATTCAAATTAAAATTACAATCGGGCATGTCTTTGGATTTTTATCTCTTTTAATCAACTGCAACATGTATTTAGGCAAGTCCTCCCAATAATCATCAATCCCTCTTCTCTGAGATGATTTCTCATGGTCTGATTCTAAACACTAAGTTTTTGCAGCTTGATTAAAGTCATTTTTGAAGTTCGCAAGCAGCTGAAAACTAATAACTATAAAGAGCATTAACTCGAAAAATTTTTGTTTTTAGAAAGATCCAGGATTAGACAGGACTAGATGATCTGGGTCAAATAATTTTCATTATAGGATTTAGAATCATTTAGACTGTAAGTAACTGCATAGATTATTATATATCACTTGTTAAAACCAGTAGTAATTTATATCCTATTTCACTAGACAATAAAATTTATTTTGGGATCACACATATCGTGACTGTGCATCATCCTAATTGAGATGTCAAATCATTGTATTGAAGTCATGGAACAAACAATACAGAAACAAGCAAATGCTATAATACAACTCTTAAAGTTAAGACTGAGCAAAGTCATTTATTTACTGAGAGCAAATAATAACAAGGAAGTGGTTTGAAAAATCACTTCCTATGCAAAAGACCAAAAAGTGTTTGTCTCATCATGTATGTAAATCCCAAAATGATTATTGGTGTTGAAATTGCAGCAAATATGTAAGACACTTAAAATAAACTCAGCAATAAATGTCAATACTGTAATTACAAAAAATATCTTGAACAGATGAACTTAGTTTTAAATCAAAAAAGATTTACATCTATTCAGTCAAATATTCAGGACATTCAATGTACACATCATAGTTCTCTAGCAATGAACACGATTGAGGGCAATGAACAGTAAAGCTAAACTCTGACAGAGTTAACTACAGCACAGCACCATGATGTTTGTAACTAGTAATATTGTCTAGCTAGCCAGGCTAGCAATGTCATGTTTGCACAAGATCTCTGCGCAGTCAGCTGGCTGCTCGCCACACTAACACTGGGGATTTGTGTCCTTTAAATTGTCATTATTTACTGCATATAAACCCTGTATTCTGGACAAAACTCTCAACATGCTTAAATCCATGGTTCTTCATAAATAATTTTAAATGAAAATATTTGAACTACTGTAGACCAGTTTGGGTTTTCTTTATTAATAATATGAAGACTCCCATATTAATTGCATCATCAATCCATAAAAGAGTTTTGATGATTTGTAGCATGTTGAACTGTTACAGACAGTATAATAACGTTTTTATTACAAAATAATAGATAATGTAATAAAAATAAGAATGCCACACAAGTAGTTAAGATCATCGTAGTCACGAAGAACCACGTCTCAGACTAGTTATATTTATGCTCATGATCATTATCAGGGACGAGGAAAAAACTATATTACTTGATACTTTAAATGGTGCCGGTAAAATGAAGAAATACATTCCATTTCACAGAACATGATAAATTATTTTTAGTTTTTTTATAGTAAATTACAATGTGACGTAAATTCTTCTATCTGCGTAGTCAATGAGAAGGTTCCCCCTGGGAGAAAATAAAAGTTCGTTTGGCATGAATTACAGATCTTTGTCACCTATGGAACCAGTAACATAAAAAGGTTCCAACCACCTAAATACTCACACTCCTTTTTATCAACTTGTCTGAGTAAGAAAAAGACATGAAAACAATATCAAAGATCTTGATGGACCATTACATTTATTTTGATGAGTACGTTGTTCAACATGTGCATTAAGCTCTGTGTTTAGTGAGCTCAAATTGGGGCTGATTGTTACAATTTTCAGGGAAAGGATTTACTCTGGCCATCTTCAATGCAAGTAATTCATACTTAATTGAGCCATTTTTATAACTCAATTTTAATTAAAGTTTTTTTGATTAATTAAGTAAACAGAATATCTGTGTCACTAATAGTAGAAATATGATTACACATTACATGATTACGTAAATATTATGTCTAACAAGTGGATATACTTTAACAGGGGAAATAAGTCCAACCCCCCCTTATTAAAAAAAAAAAATTTTTTTTACTGCCAAGAAAAAGAGAAATACTGATTTTGGGCTCTTGCAGCCCTAGTTGGATGTGTTATTGTTAGAGCACTTGGTTTAAGGTAAAAATAAACCCAGTTGGTTCAGTGCCCAAATTTTTTTATTGTATTTACTAGTCCAGTCAGATGGGAGAAGAAGATTAGGTGACAAGAAACACAAGTGGTAATTCTCAACGATGTTTCCTATATTATTATGTTTCTAATTGATATATCATATTTATGAATAAATGAGAGATGGTCCCATTTATTAAATGTCAACAGACCTTAAATACTTTTTGTTTTTGCTGTTGAAACATATCGTCATAGATCATATGCTAGTTTTCTTGATAAGATATTCTTAATAACAATGTAGGTTATCATATAATAAAAACATCCATCTTCCCGTGTTTCAAATATAAACATAAAAACAATACAAACTACAACAAACAGAGCGCATCCTGCGTCTTCGACATTCACATTCTCGCAGTGTTGCCACCTGTAGGGAAAACTATCACGGTAAATTAGACCTGACTAAAGGACCAAAAAAACTTGGAAATCGTCAAAGAAAAATATTAGACATTAACAATTTCCCTCGATGTTACTCATTTTTATTCTTTCACTGTTCCGACATGAGGCCATATTGATCGGCATAAGATCTTTTGTAACAGGAGATATTGTTTTTTTGAAAGATATAGATAGTAGTCACTGAAGATTAGGTAAGATCAAGTTTGTATCTTTTCTAAAATGTTTTTTGCTGAGTCTGATTACACCTGATATAATTCAACATCCTTGACGTGCATGAAAGTTCTTAGGTAGGATACTAAGCGATATCAGCTTGGTTATTGAATCCTCCTACTCCATTATATTCTCCTAATGCCTAACTTTTGTTATCACCTTGAAATATTTTGTTATACTTGTTTCCATCATAATCTGTTTATTGGAATTTCCTAACACTCCCAAAACAGATTTAAATAATTTATTACTTAAATGTAAAAAATTTTTCTTAATCATTTATCTAAATTTAGGATGAATTCTTAGGAAATACTATAAAATAATAATTTTATTGACAATAATCAATTAAGGGGCAAAGTCTAGTAGGTGTATGTGTTTGTCAGGTTTAGTTTCAATGTTAAAAATGTTGAAATTTCATACAAGTTTAAAGAGTCTTGAACGAGAATATATGAAAATGACTTTTTCCTTCTGCAAACCTTTTCAGAGAGAGGGTGGCAAAGAACATTTGTCCCCATCCAGTGGTCTTGTAACTATATTTTATGTTGTATAACTCAAAATTTAAATTGATAATATTTATAAAATGGCTTAAAGCACAATGAATATAAAATGCATTCTTGTTTCAACTAAACACTGGTTTTATATCAACAGTTTTAGAATTAGAAAATAGATGTGTAAATTACTAGTTTTCAGTATAGTCCTGTTTTAGTTTTAATGATAAAAATCATAAAAAATTATTGTTGTACTAAAAGTCTCTATATTTTTATTAATTTATTGCATACTGCACTAATTATGACATTCCATAAAATAAAATTATGATTTTAGAATTATGTATAAAAAGAAAAAATCATTTTATATTTTCCATTATTCCTTTTCATTTTTGTCATAATAGATTATTGTGTGCCAAAGTCAGTAACAAATTAATACAAAAACGAACGTTTTAATGTGCCATCACAACAAAAGTCTGTCAGTGTGTGAAGTCTAAAACTTGTATTGTGGATTGAGAAGAGAATTAATTACAATAAATTCCATTTGGTAACTTATATAAGTTTATTTTATAATTAGTTTTGACTATTATGAAATTGTTTTACAAACAAGAGAAAAGTGTACTTGTGGATTATAAATGGAGAAGGAAGAAGTACCCCCACATGCGTGTTCTAACAGGCTGAGTGTTACATGCAAAATTTCAAAGTTTTTAGCTTATTGTTCATTCTTGAGATGTTCTGTTGGAGAGATAGGAAATGTAATTTCTCTCAGCCCTCATCGAGTGGATATAGCTTCCGCTAAAGCTTAGGCAGTTATAACTATACTATACAGTATTAACACATGGCTACCAAGCAGCTGCAGTATGTGTGACAATAAGGTATCACTACCACTCAACTTATTATGCTGTAAACCTTTGGTAAGTCAAAATTGTTCAAGTATTTTGATTCAACTGTTTCAATTAATTCAACTAAAAATTTTTAAATATATAGAGAATAAGATTACATTTATTGCCATAAAGCTTATACATAAGCATTGACACAAGTCACGTATAAAAAATATAAAACTAGCAGAAGTTCCAGGATAAGGAAAATTATTTACCACAAAAACAATTAAGTTACCAAATAAGTCCACGCCAGACAATTTTTAAATATTATTTTAAAATTTAAAAAAAAATAACAGGAAATATAACGAAACAAGGTGTGCTAACAAATAAAATAAATAACAAGTAAAGCACAGCCATCAAAAATTATAATAGCAGAATGTATATAGCATATGATAAAAATTTAAGAAAAATATAATGCTGTATAAATACAAAACATAATGAATATTAACATATCAAAATCCAATCATTTAAACTAAATAGGTTATATCTAGAAACTAACCGTGTCCATAGTATAAAAAATTATTTTAAAGAATAAAATGAGATTGACTAAAATCCAGGAATAAACATTTTTGTTTAAGACAAACGTCATTATAACTACTATACGTTTATAGATTTATAGAGTGATCGTAATAATCTGTAGACCTTGAAAGTAATTACTGTGGAATTATTGATAGTTTTTATATTTAAACCTATATAAAGTCTAATGGATACAAATTTTTCTCTATTTTCTATTGTTATACAATATGTTCCCTGTCAATATGTCTTCAGAGGTTCAGGGTAGTTTTGAGAATGTAGAATCTATAATATCAAATATACTACAGGGTAAGGCTAATGAGAACTCCACAATTATGTATTGATAGCTGTCATATGAAATAAATATTACAACAATAGATCCATCATTCTGTGTTTAGTAAACCTTAAGTAAACCTGTGCCGTTTTATATAAATATGGCTTTTTAGAGCCCTAAACAACTGTGATTTTGCTGTCGAAACGTTTTTTTTTTTTTTTTTGTTTTCAAGGGATAGTGATTCTTGATTGTTAAGTAAAAGATTAGTTTAGAAACTCACTTCAACATTTGGTGTGACATGGCGCTGTTTCAGATCAAAAAACAATTAACAAACTGGATAAGTGTTATTTAGAAATACGGCTTCTACACAAAATAAAATTGAGAGACATCTAACAATTTTTTTGTGCAATAGCCAAATCAACTGTGGAAAAGAGAGAGTCTGCAGTTTACTCAGAGTCCACAAAGCGGCCAGGAAGCAAAGTGTTAGTCATTGTTGTGGATATTAAACGAATCCCTGATGAGGATCTTGCACACAGGACCTTCATTTTTATCTTTACAGTAATAGTAACAAATAGTACAAATCCATAGGATAGCTATTTACTGGGGAGCTTCGCTTGGGTTCAAAGAAGAACTTCTCCTGGTGACTGAACAGTTGGAAATTTCGCTACAAACTGATGATCCTAGTCACTGAGTGTAACGATTTCAACCCCACTTCTGTAGCAGTTTATAAGCATTTGTATTCGGGTAACATTTGGCTGAAGCGAAATAACCCAGAACGCGTTGTGGGTAATACGAAAGTACTTAATTTCCTAAATTAAACACTTGTCTATCGAAGATTGTGCAAAACCATGAATACCCATAACCCAATGTGGATAAAATAGATTATCCCCACGTCGGGTTATGGGTAATTGTGTAATTTTGCGAAAATGGCCGAAAAGACCGCTCCCAAACACAACCAATACCCTACCAAGGTACGTAATACTATTCCTCATCAGTATTCCACTAAATTCCAATAACTAATATTCCATAATAACCAAGGAAAAATAAAATCAATATATTTCCTTGAAATTCTATTTATTTGTTTTATGTTATTAACTCCACTTATAGGTGTTATCTATATATATATATATATATATATATATATATATATATATAATATATATATGTAAATGAAAGTAAACTAAACAAAAAAAAAAACAAAACGAATAACAAAAAAAAAAAAGCAGCCAAAAAAAAAAAAAAAAAAAAACAAAAAAAAAAAACTGAACTAAAAATAAACACAAAAACAAAAAAAAAAAACAGTACCCTTTTTTTTTTTAAAAATCTCGTTTTATTACTGATACACAGTGTTTTCGGTGTTATAACCATACAAGTAGATATGAATGTAAGGGTTCTAGACCACTTTTGGGACAGAACCCAGAAAATCAAGGGAAAATACTGTTTTAAAAGGACAATAAACGAATCCTGTAAAATCCAAACAGTAAGGGGTTCCTAGGACCACTTTTGGGACAGTCAGAAAATCAATGTAAAATACTGTCCATTGAACCATAAACAAATCTGAGAAATCACGAATGTTAAATAACCGAATCTATAGCTGTTTTACTGTTCATTGTAAGGCTTCTAATTTCTTAAGCTGTTTTAATGAAAAAATCCAGAAATCTTAATGAAAAATCTATAAAACGGAAATAATGAAATTTGCTAACATTCGCTCAACAGAAATCTAGAATTTTACTGAATTTCTTTAATATCGTTCTTAATCACATCATAGGCTAAAAATTTCTCAGAAACCACAACCACATAACAAAATCGCGTTTGTAACAGCATTTTGAAAATCCATATTGATAATTATATCGTTCTTTGAACTAGAAATATTTGTCAAACTCTTTGTTGTATCAATGACATAAATAGGTCTATTTGCTAATAAATTCTTTGGGGTTGTAAATACATTTCCATATTTTGTAGTAAACTTTCTTAAAATCTTGATACATCTGATACATGATTCTGAAAAGACCACCGGAAATGTTTTTAAATTTTGTAATTCATCTGGATAATAAGACACCATTCAATTTTACTCTGATATTTTTCACATTCAAACTATCGAACTTTGAAGGATTTTTCTCTTGATTATTCTGTCTATCTGTTTGAAAACCTATGATAAACGAACTTGGGATTGAAGATATTTCTATAAATATTTGTGATATCGAACGAATAAGTTGTTCCGGAAATACCTTTTTGTTCAATACATTGCCAATCTAGAAAATTAAACGTGATGTTTTGAGATTTTATAATTTCATTCAAATCAACTGAATTTTACTCGTGGTTTTGTAATCAATCATCGGAACTCTAATGAAAAACTCGTTAATTGTAATTTTGCCATCAACAGGCATAACATTTCCAGTTGCAGTCTTCAGAATCACATCATGCGTCTTCTGCTCTTATAAAACTTAGATAAAATCCTCCTTTATAGATCGGAATAGTAACATTTTCAAAAAATCCTAAGCCGAAATGTGCTAAATCACCGACCGCTTCAAATTGTCCAAATTTAAAATTGATTCAAAACTGTTTGAAAATACATCACTTTTGGAATAACAAAATAGTTCCTTTAATTGTGCTTAATTGACCACAGTTTTCGACTTCTTCTATCAATTTATTGTGTTTTCTTACTTCAATCTTAGAAAATAAAAACGGTATAAAATTATCGATTAATCTAACATTATCAGTTCCAAGATATGCTTGACCATCTTGTTTTGTTAAAGTTCCAGAAATATAAAACTGGAAGTTAGACGAGCAAAAGTTATCTCCAAAATCAATATTAAACTCAGTTCTTTTATTCGGTTCATTCAAATGTTGTTTACTAATTGGATAGAAATTTTTAAACTCCGCCCTTTCAATATCACTAGCATACTTTCTGTAGTCCACCATTTAATAAGAGAAAATTTAAACATCATGTATAAGAAAGATATCATTTTTTCATCGATCTTAATGTACGTTTTTATAAGAAAAGATATAAATTAGAGTCATTTTTTAATGATCTACTTCGTCATATTCAGGATTCTCTTCCTTAAATTTTGCAATTTCGGCCACATATTTCAATAAAATCTGCACAGGATAGTAACCGCTATCTATAATATTGTTCCAATCAACTGTATCTTTATTTTCATCCAAAAATTTTATACTCAAGTGTTGATAGAGACAAAGAACAGACATATGATCTTTTAATTGATAATGTATATTTTCTTGAATGAACTCTGGGGACAGATTTTGATATTTGCAATGTTATACCAATTCAATTTGTTTACGTATAATCTCATCATATCTTTCGGATAATTCATATTTTTGAGAAATGTCATCCCAATGTTCTTTTTTCAAATCTCTTTCGTGTTGCATTATAAAAAGATCGAAAGCACTGTAATGTCCCGCCATCTCTATTTATTAAGAAAAAATTTCAAGTTTTTTATAAATTGACTCTTTTTTGCGTTACATTCAGCACATTTTCCAGAAATTCTCTTAACTCCATTTGATATTTGCATAGTATTTTATATCATTTGTTTCAGTTTTTGCCTTACACCTCACACAGTATATGAGCGCCATTTATATAAGAAAATTTTATCATGCATAAAACCCTATCACGAATACCTATTTCAGTAAGATCTTCCTCCATATTATTAAGTTTTTTTTCTAATTTTTGAAATTTGACAGCATAAGAATCATTGTATTCAACAAATTTATGACCAATATTCTCAAAAGTTTTCGTAGCATCTAAACTAAACTTATCAAAAGACTCTTTAAAATTAGTAAGTTTTTCATTAATTTCACCAACATCGTCTACTGATCTTCTATTTCTGGCTTCTAACTTGTCATAGACTTCTGTTGTAAAATCTTTAACATGCTGTTTATGATTCTCATAATTTTGTTTTAGTTCATTAAACATTTTAATAGGATCTTCTAATTGAATCATTACAACAACATCAAATGGATTAATTCCTTTACTAACACCGCTAATTCTTTTTCCTTTAAAATCTAAGGCATTTTTAACATTCGGATCATGTAAATCAACAATATTCGATGTTTTCTGATAATTTTAGAGGTTTTAAAATTTGTTCTTTAACAACAACATCATGTTTGTCAATACCAGGTCGAACACCGACAATTCTTTTCTTATTAGCCAAACTAACATAATTCTTTTCAACTTTGATCGCTTCAGTAATTTCATCAGCTTTTTCGATATGAGACATTAAATTGGTAAATAATTTTTTTACACCATCATCAACTTCTTTTTCCAATGTTTTTATTTTATCAGCAACTTCATTTGAACTCATGAAATTTGCAAGTTTGTTATCATATTCTGCTTTAAAATCTTCAATCTCGACAGCAAACATATCTGAATCTGGAAGGTTTTGTAATAAATTTTCTAACTTGTTTATCAAACTCATTTCTCCAAACTATCAAAATTCAAACTATTATCTACATTTTGAATAATTTGTGTTCCAATTACGTCAAAAATATTTTTGTGAATCCATATTTATTAAGCAATAATTTGTTAACAACTTCTTTAAAATCTTTACCATTACTCAGTTCATTCAAAACAAAAATACACAAATGTCCACAAATTGGGGGATCGTTATAGTCTTGAATCTGAGAGTCATTGGTAGTAGACGCTTGATTTTTTCAAATATTTGATCAATTCTATAGGTGGTTTGTCCTCAATTCTTCCATACGAATCAAAATAACAGGCATTCTTATCATTCTTATAATAACAAACCCAATGCGTTCCACTCCCCAAAATCGAGTCTAAATTCACAATTCCACATTCGAATTTCTTAACTTTTTCAGGTAATGTATCTCTCATGAAAAATTCCTCTAAAATGTTTAATATTTTTGCAGATTTCTTCCAATTCCCCGAATGTTAATGTTTAGTGATTTCAAATTTTTTTTAATGTTTGATTTCACGTAATTCAAAGTTTTTTCATCTAATCCAGATCTGTAACATCTTCCAACTCTTTATCTAACCAATTTAAAATGTTTCGAACAATAGGAATCACATCTTTTTTAACGATTGGAAGCAGCTTTACGAACATAAGGAACAACATTTTTAACAACTGGAATATTTTCTCCAAAATCTAATAAAATCTTTCAAAAGTCCACCATTTTTAAGTTCTTTCAACTGATTATAAAGAAAATTCTATTCTGGTTCCTTTATTGTTTTTCTTATGTTTTTCGAGTTTATTGTATTGTCTATTTGTTAAAAATATCTTATCTTCGCCATTTTTTTAGTTGATCTATTTTAAATTGAATACTAACGGGTATTTTTTTCTTAAAAGCGGATTTTATTTTTTCTTTTCTGATTTTTGCTGAAATTTACGTTCACCTCCATTTATATAGTTAAAATTTCAAGTTTCTCTTCAATTCCCATTCCTAGTTTTCTCTTCAAAAACATTGCTCCAACTGTTGGAAGTGCAACAAATCTTTCACCTAAACTAGCATCTTTTGATTAAAAAAATCTATCCATTGCCTTATCTTGCAAAACTTTATCTGCTATATGTCTGGAAATTTGTGTCACTATGTTTTGCATAAAAAATATCGTGTTCCATAGCAGCTTGATCTAATTTATTTTATACCAGGATCTCCTCTTTTTAGTCTTTTTTCGAGTTTTGTGCCAGGCCCCAGATACTGATAAAGTTGGTACGTGTAATTTCAAATAAGGTAAATTGTTGTTGATAAAATCATTCCAAAAGTCCGCTACCCTTCAATCATAGATGAACTTATTGTCGGCAAAATTCGTTTTAAATATTTAATTCCATCAGGTTTTTCAATCATTTCATCAAGTTTGTTCGAAATAAAATCCTTAATCGCTTTCTTTTTCGTTCAAAAAATTGTTGTTTTTTCCAGCCTTTCTCTTGAGCATAAATGATAATTAATAATTCTAACCATCGAGTTTTGTCAAATCGTTGATATATCTTGTACTCAATCTTATTATCACTGTATTTTCTCATACCAGATCCTTTCGATTCGTTTTTTTCCCAAATTGGTTTAATCAAATTGAGATATTTTTTACCTTTACTTGGAACTTTGGTTTTCTTAGTTGATGGATCAATTATTTTTGTAAATTGAATCAGATTTCCATAAAATTTCAGTATACTTTTTCAAGTCTTCTTCAGAATATAAACCGTCTTTTGGAACATCAGTGCCTGTTTAATAATCTCCATAAACCCTGAGTACCTTCGTACATTTTTTCATTAATAACTATGATATATCATTTTTGTTCAAAATTTAACGGGCAAAATTTCCAATCATAAAACTTTTCTTTTTTTTTCTATCCCAATACAAACCAAAATTTATCATCCTTCGCTCTAGGAAGAAATTTTTTTACCCAATTTCACCAATTATTATATCCGTTGTTCCAGGACTTATTGGTTCAACTATGGTAGAGTCTTCAAATGATTCGAGGTCTAACTGGTGTTGAAGATGGTAATTTTGGCAATTCAAACTCAGATTCTGGAATCGAAATATCGGCAAATTGTCGTACAACTGGAACCAAATTCATTAAATTTTGATTATCGCTTAAAACATTTTCAATTTTGCCCTCAACATTTTTTATTGCAGAAGTTACAGGTTGATTAATTTTTTGAATAAGTTCTTGTTCTTCTTCATCAATTCGAATCTGTTCTTTAAATTCTTTGATTAATTTCTTTTCGATTTGATCAGTTTTTTCGCTTCTTCAGAAGTTACGTTCACCATTTAATTAGAAAAATTTTGAAACGTAAACGTGGAACGTGGAAAATGTGAACACGAAACGTGAACGTGGAACGTGAAACACGAACGTTGAACGTAAAAACGTGAACACGGAACGTAAAAACGTGAACGTGAAACGTGGAAACGTGAACGTGGAACGTAAAAACGTGAACGTGGAACGTAAAAAACGTGAACGTGGAACGTGAAACACGAACGTGAAACGTAAACACGAACGTGAAACATGAACGTGAAACATGAACGTGGAACGTAAAACGTGAACGTGGAACGTAAAAACGTGAACGTGGAACGTGAAACACGAACGTGAAAACGTAAACACGAACGTGAAACATGAACGTGAAACATGAACGTGGAACGTAAAACGTGAACGTGGAACGTAAAACGTGAACGTGGAAACGTGAAACACGAACGTGAAACGTAAACACGAACGTGAAACATGAACGTGAAACATGAACGTGGAACGTAAAACGTGAAACGTGGAACGTAAAAACGTGAACGTGGAACGTAAAACGTGAACGAGAACGTGAACACGAAACGTGGAACTTGAACACGAAACGTGAAAACGTGGAACGTACAGACGTGGAACGTGAACAGATTAAACCGTTTTTCTGTTATTTTCATAATGTAAATAAAAAGTAAAGATAATGTAAAAATAATTGTAACAAATATTTTAATCAAGTAGATTTGTCAGACCACTGAGCATGAGCAGCATTTATAATTAGAAAATTTATTCAGATATTTACCATTTTTAGTAGGCTTCAAAGTTAGATTAATTAGTTAAAAATCCGTAGTCTTCCTTCCCCTTCCAAAATTTTATCACACAGCTCATTAAATTGGTTAAAACTCATATCAGATCCCACATAATTGTTATAAATCTTTCTCGAATAGTGATCATCTTGCTTAAAAATACACAACATAATTCAGATTATTTCTTATAACTTGTTTATCAACCTTTGAAAAGCATTGGGAAAGATAGATACAAGATATGTTTTTTGTGACGAGACATAACGAAATATTCCTTAATAACGTCCTGATTTTTCCAAAATACAATCATCAAAAACGATTAACGTAATTGGGTTTACACTCGCTTAATGGAACTATGTCCTCAGAGGCATTATAAAAATGTGATACCTTTTTGCTTAAGTTTTCTCAATATTTTCAAATCTCTCTTGCAATTTTTTATAAGCGTCTTGTTCTAAAGATTTACTAAAAACATACAAATTGGAATAAGGAATCAACCTATTGTAGATAAAATTCAATAATAAAGTTGTTTTTTTCCACATCCACTTGAAACCAACAATTAACAATCTGATTGGTTGATCTTTCTTATTTTCTTCAAACGTTTGAAGTTTTATCTGATCTTTTTGCTTTAAAAATTTCTCCATTTAAATAGAAGATTTTCATCTTTGAAGCAACGCTTGCGAAAATGAAGCTGTTCAAGTTGACTTCAGAAAGCTCTAAATTAGTTTTAAACTTGGAACATCCTATACACTTAGAGGAAGAATCAAATTATTTTATCGGTTTAAGCGGTTTTTATTCTGACAATTTTGTAATAAATATTAGTGAAAGTTCTCCTTATTGTATAGGATTTAGTGAGAAGAACGTAACAAAATATTATGGTTTAAACAAAGGATATTATACTTTCGATCAAATAAAAAATTCCCTTAAAAATTATCTGAAAACATTCAAACAATCAGATAAATCTTTAAACTTTGACGAAAACAAGTTTTGAAATGCAAAAAAATTATCTCTCTAATAAAATTCAAATAAAATCACCAGTAAGAATAATGTTTTCAGCAATTATTGTAGATTTGTTAGGGTTTGTTCAAGAAACTATTGAGCCAAATCAGGTATATTTAGGAAATAAAACGCCAAAATTTAGACCGTTCGATGTAATTGAAGTACATTGTAATCTCGTTGAACCTAGTTTTGAAAATCATACCGAACATTTACACAAAGAATCTGAAATTTTGTACACTTTTTTCCCAAATGTTGCTTATGGATCAAAAATCAGTGAAAAACCGAATGAAATCGATTATATTCCAATTAGAAAAAATATGAAAAGAATTCAAAAAATCGTCTTAACTGTTCAAGACTCTGAGGGAAATTTATTAAATAATGAGAGTAAAACAACAATATATTTAAGATTGTCGAAAGAATGATGAATCAAGGGGGAACGAATCGTTCTTACCTTCAAACTTTCAAAACGAGTTGATAATGATGATAAATACCAATACTTTTATCTAAAAGATAAGGTAGCCCTCGAGGGCCACCTCACAAATATTCACAAAAAAATACGAATAAAGACAATGTTAAAGAAAAAATAACAAAAAAAGCTTTGAAAACATAGATTCTGACAAGGGTATCGAATCGCGACTCTTTCAAAATCTTCATCCTGACCCTGTTTTCATCAATGAATCAGGACTTTATACTCAAAATAAAAATTGCTTGTTAAATTTTATTTCTATCTAAATGGAGTCAGTTGTAGACCTACTTAATAATCAACTAAAATTCAATAACAAACATATCTTTACGATTGTTGACGAAAACAATGTGATCTGGTTTAAGGCTAAAGACGTAGCAAAAATTCTAGAATATGAAAATACTATGCAAACGATCAGAATAAACGTTGACGAAGATGATAAAAACTTCTATTTTAATCTAAATATAAGGGGGGCTATAAATAGCTTACCTTCAAACTTCCAAAATAAACACTGTTTTCGTTAAATGAATCTGGGCTTTATTCTCAAAATAAAAATTACTAGTTAAATTTTTTTCTATCTAAATGGAGTCAGTTGTGAATCTACTCAAATTCAATAATAAAGAAATTTTAACATTTGTTGACGAAAATAATGAATTTTGGTTTAAGGCGAAAGATGTTGCAGAGGTGTTAGAATATAAAGATACGAAGAAAGCAATTAAAGAACATGTCAAAGAAAATATATAAAAAAAGCTTCGAAAACATACATTCTGAAGGTAGGGGTGATTCGCCCCCGCCTTCAAACTTTCAAAAAAACACTGTTTTCATCAATGAAGCAGGCATATATTCTTTAATCTTGAAATCTAAAATGAAAAATAGCAGAAATGTTTCAAGATTGGGTTTTAGAAGAAGTTTTACCAAGTATTCGTAAATTTGGTGTGTACAAACTTGACACATGAAAACGAAGATTAAAAAAAATATTTTAGAGAATGACGAATGTTAAACACTTTGCAAATTAAAGAATTAAATAAAAAAACGGAAATAATCGCAGAAAACAAAGTGTAAAAATTGACTTAATGAAACCAGGAACCTTGTTTTGTAATAGATTTGTGTCTAAGAAAAAAACACCAGTTGTTTTTTTGTATTAATTAAGAAGAAGAGAAATCAACATGTGTGGAATATTTCCTCTATTAAAACGTTTATCAGAGCTCAAAGAGAGAAAATTACCGAGAAGATTTGAAAGAACTTTGAAAACTTGAATTACCCAGAAATAGGAAATTTTTATATTAAGACAGAGGAGATCCAATATAGTATCATAAACTCTTCCTACAACCAAATGAAAGTAAATCTTTGAATATTTTATTTAAACAACGGAAAGTCATTTTTACGTACAAATATGGCAGAATCTCGGACTGATTTTATAGAAATATCTAAATTATACAACGATGAAAATGTTTCTAAATTTTTTACTACAAAACCAACTCTCGCATATATTAATATTTTGTTTTGTATAATGTTTAGCATAGACTAGGTAAACCATTGTTAAAAATCTTTTTATTCATATTCAACATTGAGGCATTTCGTTTTATATAATCTTTCCGCTGAAAAAATTTGTTTTTTTTAGCACAATCTTTGCCAAAATAAGCATCTTTTCTAATCCTTTTTAACTATAACTGCCAAGTACTATTAAATTCAGAAAATTATTTTTAAAATTTCTTTACAAAAAGTAAGCCACTTTTTTTCCCTCTTCTTAAAGTTAATTTGTCCATTATTATCATATAATTTCACTTACAATAATAATCAGTCTTTTCTATTCTAAATAATTCCATCTTTCTACTTTTTTATCTTTAATAAAAAGGCTTCAAAACCTTTATTTTCCTTGCACACTTTGTTACATTTCTTTTGAGACTCCATGTTATAATAGAAAAAATTATAGAAAAAGCCCCCCCGGCCCCCCCTTTGGATGACATTATCTCCAATTACATATAGAGTGTCGTATAACTACTTTCGCGGTTATTTCTCAATTTTCAAAGTTTCCAAGTTTATTTTTAATTCGTCTAATATATCAGATTTTGCCTTCATTTTTTCTAATAGCCATACGTGTTAACTGTATCGATCTTATTTTCTTAGTGGAACATTTCTCTGTTATTCCATCTTTAGCTAAATCTTATGTGCCAGTTTTTTGTCTTAATGGGTTGAATGGGTATACAAATTCATGTTTATCAGCTTTTTGATTACTGTTCTATCCTCCCTAAAAATTTTCTTTTCTCTTATCTTCGAACAAAAACATCTCTTTCAAGGTTTTCGATATTTATTGTTTTTATTTTAACAACGCTTCTCTATAAATTCCTTTACACACTGAGACTGGATTTTTGTCCTTAGATAAATTTGTTACGAGTACATCTATTGATCCTTAAATCCACACAAAATTCCTTCTTAAGATATTTCCCCATTTAGTTCGTCCTTTGAATTTCCCTATTTACCTTCTTATTTTTAGTAGTATGAAACATTCATGGATCCTTTTGGATAGTCGCTCGTATCGAAATCATCTATATTTTCTTTTAAGTCTAATTTTAAGAAAGGGATCCTCGTTTCAATTCTAAGGAAAATAAACTGTTCTGTGTCCCATGTAACACAGACTTCAAATCTGGATTCCAAAACTTCTTTAAATTTGTTGTAGAAAATAAAAACTCGTCACATTAACAATTTTTTGAAAGTGTTCAAGAACTGAAAAACCTATGGTAGATCGGCTTGGTTAAATTTACCTTTCCTGCTTTGATGTACATGTGACTCGCATATTAACAGTTGTCCGACAAAGATGTTTAAGAGCCATTTTTTGAAATTTATGGTTTTCTTAGCTTGTTTTTCATATGAAAAATTATCCTTCATTATTCCTAGTCCTAATATCACACAGTTCCTGTTTTCTCACATTTTCCATAGATTTATCCCAAAAACAGAGTTGTTCATCAGCTTGTAAAAAAATCTTCTCTCAAAGGTCGCGTTGTAAGCTTTGGACTTCTCATACTAAGTTAATTAAAAATCAATTGTAATCTTTCATAAAAAGGCTTCTGATTCGGAATGCAATAACTCCTATTCACAATGTTTTAACACCGCCATTCCTTGTTTCCAGATAGAATTTTTCAATATTTTTCTCGAATGGAACAACATATTCAGTTTTAATCCAGTTAGGACGTCTTGTGGCAAGAGTTTTGAGTTGTTATAAAATATAAATGTTCTGTGAGCAAGACTAGCAAGAGGCAAATCTTTATGATTTTTCTATTGTAAAATTCCCTTCGGATTATTCTAGATCGAGACCCTTCGGAAGAGGGGAGGGGTCGGGGGGGGAATCAGGGTAGGTGGCTGTTTTTCTTATATCTTTGGGGGGAAGGGGGGAGGTCATGTATCGTTCGGAAATTTTCCTAAAATGGGGGGGAAAAAAATAAAAGAAGGGGAAGGGGGGGGGGTGGGCTACTGCCAGAATCATAATATGAATAGCCATAAAAGCTATCGTTCCGCCAGTTTGAGTTTTCCAAAATGTGTTTCTTTCCACTCTGCAGTTGTGTAAATGGTTTGTTTGGATCCATAGCCACTTGATTTTCGTTATAAATGGTAAATATTTTGCATTAGGCCATACCCATAAAGGGTATTATTAGCAATCGATCGTACAAGCAAATAGATTTTTTTCGGGCTTTGTCCCTTATCAAAATCTTTCTTAAATATTTTGATTGATCTTCAGACCTCTTCACATATCGTTTTAAATACATTGAGAAATGCCTCCAGCGAAATTACCTTTTTTAATCATTCAAATACATATTATAATCACGTTTAATTTAGCTGAAGCCTCAATATTTTCGTTGTAATTTATTAAACATTGCGTCCTCCCATGCGAGACTGGGAGCTGTGTAGATAGTGTGCTTGGTATTCAAGCTTATAGCAATTCAAAACAAATTGTTTCTAGAAAATTTTACAAAGATTATCAGCAGCGAGCGAATATAAACCATCTTGAATGTTTATAGAGAATCGCGTTTAAGAATTTAGAACATTTCCTAGATTTTTTTTATAACTTTTAATTTTGTTTCCATAAAAACATTTAAGAAGTTAGTGGTTGAAAATCTTTCTCAGATATGCTCTCGTCTGTTCAAAAGTGAATGGGGGGTGGGGAGAAATCTTGAATTCTATTTCTCAATTCTTTCCTGTGATAATCAAGTTTTCTCAAATACTGTCGGATAAATTCGTAAGGAAAATTTATGGCCTTTTCCAGAATAGAGATCTTTAAAAAGATTTTCTTCTTCGTCATTTGTGGTTGTCTATCTAGAATTGCCGTTTCAGACCACCAAATTCTTGTATAATAAAAATTGATTTGTTAATGTTATTGAAATCCATACTATTTTTAATGAGGTTTTTTAATAAGCCTAACTTTTTCGTATAGACGATGCCCATAAATCATGAACGTCTTCTACGAAAGAAAACTTGTATGTGAACCTTTCTTGGTTCTAATCCATCTTTCAAACATCATATCCATATCCAGGAAATTTACAGAATAATTTATGATAATTTTCTCATCTGGTGGTTTGCGCGAATCAAAATCAAACATTACCATACACTTGTTTTGCCAACCTCTTTTGTATGGGTACAAAATGAGTGTCGTAACATGACATATTGTGGCAGAAAACGGGAATATTCTGAGGAATAATTTGAGATTCAATGTTACAAGATAAATGAGCCTGAAACCTCTAAATTTACCCTGTTAAATGACAATGATCTCGTACTTTTTTTCCTTTGTTGTAGATTATCCAAAACCCTCACATTCACACAAATATGGGCAAAGAATTTGAATTTTGATATTGCAATTTCCTTCTTCTTCGAGATCTTCAAATTATTTCATAGGTTATGGTTTATTCTTAGAATTATACTTTTTAAGCTATGTATTATTTTTTCCGGACTACATTTTATCTAAGTTCTTCAAAACTCCAATTTTGCTAGGATAACATTTGGCAAATCTATCTTCAAGTTTTTTGCTCGATAACATATCTGTGCTTGGTACATAACGATTGGTCACAATTTAGACACTAATGGTATTCAAGAGTAAAACACATATGGAATGTGCTTCTGATAACTATGGAGTTGTGTATCGATTTTTTTTTTTATTGGCGGGATTTGTTTTTTTGCATGTGGGAACTTTCTCTCAATATGCTTTTCAACAAATCCATATAAATAAAACGTCATACGGATGGCTTAAACTTCTTTTGAATCAAAGATTAGTAAATGTTGTCGTTTTGAAAAAAACCTGGAAAACGGTAACACTTAATAATTTGGCTTACAAAAAAACTTCCGTTGTGTGCCCCTTGCAAATTTCTAAATGATCTGTATAAATCTTCCAGATCTTTTGGTAGAAATGGCTTAAAACATCTTCTACAAAGAAAATTTTTTTTATTTTTACACTTAGATAACTGGTAGAAAAATACAAGTTTGTTTTAAATCTGTTTCTCTCAAAACATAATGAAGATTTTGTCATCTTGTTTAAACATACAATAGAATTCGATTTCTAACTCGGCATCATAAAATTCTGAAATATGCAACGGAACCAATATCTGAGTTTTTCATCAAAACTATAGACATTATTACACAGACAATTTTTTCGGATAATTATTACTTTGGCTTTATACTGCTTCGTTTCGTTAGCAAATAAGTTGTATATCCTTTTACAAGACAATAGGAATAGTCCGAACCCGCCAGAAGAAAAATATCTCGTCATATTACAAATTTTTCATATATGTTTTGCTCTGTCCTACATTGAGTTTCTGGTTTTTTTTTTCAATAGCAGCATCGGATAGAATAAATAAAGCAAATAAATTCATTCTTTATTTTTTGATATTTATACACACGCTTTCTTATCTTTGATTTTGTCTTTTGGTAAATCGAATTATATGATCCCCTTTGCGTGTTCCATGAAAATTCGTGTTTAGTAAAGGCTCAAAAATCAGTTTTGTTTACAGCGGTTTTTTAATGTCCATCCAGAACCTCGATATTGGAATGATTTGTCTACGTTCTCTGATTGTGTTAAAATATTAAATTTAAATTTGACTTAAGCTAATACAAGTCGTTTAATTGTCAAAGGATTATCGTCTGCTTTTAAATAGTTAAAAGATACATTGTGACAAGTTGTGTGGTTTCACCGTTCACTAAAGTTATACGTTCGTATTTCGCGATTCTAAAGAGAGATAGCCCTTCAATATTATTTAACGGTTTCTTGAAATTTTTCGATTAAACTTTTAATTTCTGGACGCAAAATTAGAAAGATATATTTGTAAATTGACATGAAACTTTATTCATTTAACAGTTCGTTAAAATGTTATTGCTTGAAAAGACCATGGATAGAGGATAAAACTTCGACATCTAATGGATATTTTCTGGTTTCTTCATAAAGAAGTATTTTGGGTCAATTTTCTTCAGATAATTTCAAGACTTAGTTTTTATAGTCGTTTGTTATTCAATGGACAATT
The DNA here is from genome assembly GCF_021130785.1 of Homalodisca vitripennis. NCBI lineage: Eukaryota > Metazoa > Arthropoda > Insecta > Hemiptera > Cicadellidae > Homalodisca > Homalodisca vitripennis. The sequence continues at coordinate 2,250 of NW_025785039.1, read as the reverse complement.
TCTCAGCTCGATTGGGATTGAATTTTTTTCATACTTTAAATAGTCATTTGAGATCTTTTTTACTTTCCTTAAAATTTTTGCTATTAGGTTCACGCAATTTTTTCTGATTATTATAACAATGGTTTTGGTGATCGGCAATTTGATTTCTCTTTAGCCCAAGGTCTTCTAAAAATAATTTTAGTTCTTTTTCATAAATATTGCTTTAATTAGTTTCAGATGATTCTTTGACTTAATAATGCCTGGTTAAAATTGAATGTTCAAAACACATCTTTGATGTTTTGCAGTATGGGCAACTCTACTTCTTTTTCCGCTCCATTATTTTAAAAGGAGGCAAAAATTTGTAAACTAAAAATGTTTGAGAAGTGGTGATTTTTTGGACACAAATCAGCACAAAATTGTAGTAAAACAGCTGTAGATTCCTTTCTATTTAAATTATAGAAAAAAAATCTAGTAAACAATAAATAAAAAAAAAAGACTTAACAATTATTGAAAAAATAGTATAGTTATAGTAATAAAAAGTACTGTATTATTACTATATCTTGGTTTGTAGGGGGTAAATTTTAAATTCTAATAATTACTATTTTTTCAATATTTATTTTTTCCTTTAACTTTTCCAAGATATTATTCATTATTTAAAGATTTTAATATATTTACAACAGAAATTTATTCGAGAAAATAATCGTTCACCATTAAGATCAACTGTTAAAAGCTAAAAATTTCCGCAATACAAATTAGATGAAATTATCAGTAGATTTTCAGGATTTTTCAAAAAAGCTCATAGTATATGCAACCTTTAAGAGTCTGTGGTTTTGACCGCTAAACAAACCGTTGTTTTTTAGGGTCAAAACCCCAGAGGTTATATTTTTTTTTTGTGAATTTTTGGAAGTATATTGTTTTGGAAATTTTTTTCACCTTAAAAGGTGTAGAAGTATTAATTTTTTTTTCTATGGTAAATGGCGCTGTTTACAGCCCCCCGGGGGGAGTTGAATAAGGTCTTGGAGTGATTTAATAGTTTCAAAGAAATCTGTACAAGAGATTAATTAGAAATTAGAAGAAAATATAGTCACGTGAAAATACAAAATTTTGAATCTGGAGGAAAATTGAAAGAGATAAAATTCGGGTGCTACAATAATTGCCGTGTTGGAAGATTATAAAAGGTTAACACTTGCCCAAAACAGATTTTTATTGACTGTTATTCTGGGATGAAAAAAAAGATTAAAAGAAATTTTGAATAAAAATAGAAAAATTAACACTTGGTGTGTTTACTGGAAAGAAGGTGGCTATTTAAAGATAAAGACTGTGTTAACAAATTAACTTTGTAGAAATAAAGATTTTCGAAGATTTCCTGGACTTATTTTTCATTAAAAACAACAGCTATATGAAATGTAGAAGTCCTATCAATGAACAGTTAAAAAACAGCCTATAGATTCGGTTATTTTCCATTCGTGGTTTCCTGTTAGATTTCTTAGATTCTGGTTTATGGTTCCAATGGACAGTATTTTACATTAGATTTTCTGGGACCTTGTCCCAAAAGTGGTCCTAGAAACCCCTTACTGTTTGATTTTACAGATTCGTTGTATTGTCCTTTAAACAGTATTGTTTCCCTTGACTTTTTCCTGTCTGTCCCCAAAAAGTGGTCCTTAAGAAACCCTTACATTCAAATCTACTCAAGCACATCAGAGAGGTTAATGTAAACACGTGAAATGGAATGAGTTTAATAAACCGAATACATCCTGTGTATTTAAATAAAAACGATTTTTTTTTTAACGGGTTTTAAGTTTACCTTTCATTACATTAATATATCTATTTATTTTAATTTAGAAAAAAAAACTAAAATCCAATAAATACAACACTGTATATCTTCATTATTGAAAATAGAAACAAAATATTAAAATGTTTTCCATACTTATACCGGTCTTTTATAAGAGTCTTTTTCATACATGTACTCTTGTTTCTGAAAAAAAAAAATCACTATTTACTTCTTAGTACACAAAGAAATGCTGCCAGTTAGATGACTTTTAAAGGCAAAAAAGCCCTATCCCCGCATGGAAGACAAATTCATTGTTGAACCGACTTATTTTTTATTTGTGCATAATTTTTTTTAGCTGTATAAACTTAACTACTTATTAATTTTGTTTAGGGATATTTGGTTACTTATTAACTTACATTAAAAAGATCACTTTCCTGAATACTAACTCCGACACCATATTTACCCTAAGAATAACAATGAAAAGATCTCGGTTTAGCCAA
>NW_025785038.1:0-21849 GCF_021130785.1 Homalodisca vitripennis | reverse complement strand
GTTCAATGTCTGAAATCTGTCGCTGTCACAGACTTGGCTCCTGGAATCTGGAGTCGTGTTCATCTGAAGAGATCCAAAAAGAGTTGGTGACGAAGAAGCTCAAATGAACTCTTTACATCATTTCGAACCACAGACACCCAGACTACAAATATAGTGTAATCTAGGTGAAGAGGTATTCTTATTGTCTCATCAGGTGTACCACAATGTTTTAGACACAATCTATGAAAACCGTTTGAGATAACATATTTCAATTTCCTCAAGTGATAGGTTTTGCTAATGCTTAGCCAATAATGTTAATTTATCATTTATGATATAGATCTGTATTATTAACGGCTGATCATTGTGTTATTTCCATAATACCCTTATATTCTTTATTTGTAGAGCAACAATTAAAACATATGATATTTATTCTTAAATTATTCCTTTAAGAAACTAGATATGTTTTAAAAGTTTACCAAGTCTTTCAAATACATATAACTTTATCTTATCTAGTCAACATTATTTATATATCAATCCCTCCTCTATACTTATATCTTTTAATCTTTTACAATTGTATTTATATTTTGAGTCTTTATTTCCTTCATTACATTTTATTTCACTGTTTCACAGTACACTACTCAAGAGTTACATTTGTTCAATTTCACCATTAATTATCAACCAATTTATCACCAATAATTAATCAACAATTAGAGATTACCAATACCCACTTCAAACGAAATTACCAGGAATTTAAATTCTTTGACCTACCAAGTACAATTTGAAAGAATCTACAAGACAACTTGAGTTGGAACTTCATTTACATTCTCCAACATCGCAAGGAAAGACCAGTGACATATTCTACAACTGGAGATCATCAGAACAACACCACTATTGATAGTGCTGATAGCCCAAGGACCCCACATACGGCATATAATGCTCAACCACTCTCAAATGTCAGTATTTTATGCTCTTCAATTTTTATAATAGACGATAACATCATTAAAGTAATAGAAACCGAGATAATCATGAAAAACTATTTTTATTTACCAAGCAACTTTTAGAACGCAAAAATGTAGGTATATACAAATCCTCAGCTTATCATCTCTCATTCCAAGGTTGATCACAAAAATAACTGGACTAAAGTTTTTAACAATTTTGTAACAATACATTATTACCTTTTCATTTCAAACAATGGTAATGGCTTTTTTAGTATATAATTTTTATTTTGTTACATAATATACCATATTAAAGCGGTAAAGCAAAAGCCCTAAGGCATTTTAGAATGTTAAACTTCCTGGCAGTTACAAAACCAAAACAAGACACTCATGACTAAGTCTGTGCTCAAATTTTCAGTTACACAATTTCTTAAGGAACAGAAACTACAATATAACGCTTTGATTATTTTAGTTAACTGTCTTGACCACCTAGACAAAGAGGAATTATCAAAGTAAACTCAATTGCAGCTTACGAACCAGATGTCATTCAAGCAATTTAAATTCATTACAAAGAGTTAATAAACAAAAAATCATAAAAACACTTCAAATAAATAATTCAAAAGTTTTTTCAGGAATTAGAAATATAGGAAAAAATATAAGAACTTGATCCAAGCTGCGAAGCACTTGATGTCTCCAAATCAATTATCTCTTCAAAAAGAACTTGGTGCAACATAAACAAAAGCACAAAAACAAATCAAAACTAAAATTGGGGATAGGTTTATGGAGGATGAGACTGAGATTGCCAGTCGGTTTAATGGATTTTTCGCATCCGTTGCTGACGGGCAAGGTCCTCAACCATCTGACCCTAAAGTACACCCCCGTGAAGGCAGAGCCCAACAGCATCAGTGGTGTTGGGGCCTGCTGCTGAGGATGAACTTCACTTAATTATTCAGCAGCTATTAATAAATAAGTCTTTTGCTTTATTTATTTATTAACTAGTTCTTTGCCCTTGCTTAACTAGCTATTGATATAAATAAATAAACGTTTGATTTACAATTATTATTGAGTTTATTTGTCACATGTAAGATACAGGGTTTCGTGAATTATACTGCCATGGGCACATAAAAAAAATTATATCCAACATAAAAAAGGTTGTGGTGCATGTTAGATTTGAATTTGTACAAAAATAGGTTCGAATTTTGAAAGATTTGGAATCATAAATTGGGTACATCTTACTTGAGTTCAAGTCCAGTTTTACTTTGTGTGTTCCATTGACATTTATTCATCTCCCAATTATCCTTGTCGGTTTAGTATGGATTTAGTACTGGCAATGTTGATCCTTGAAGATTTGAGAGTTCTGGTTGCCATCCAATATTCAAGTGGTCATCATCTAGTAAATGTCCATTCTGTTCTTCTACAAAAATCAAGATTCGCCAATTTAACACAAATAATAAAATGTATGACTGTATTTAATAACTCAAATGTTGATTAACTTTGTATTTTTTAATATATTTCTTGATGAAAAAAGGTTCTTCTCAGTCTCATATTAAGTCATGATTCAAAAGAATAAATTCTGCATTATTGTAAAGTCACCAGCTGATCTAAATTCACTTTATAACTCCAGGTGTTGTAAACTTACTTTGCGTAACAATCTCCTTGTTTTTTATATTAAGATTTAATGTGTTCCGTGGTATTTGGTCTAAAGAAATTATTTTATTTTGTCTGATAATTAAATTTTACAATAGTTTATGTATTTCTATCTTATATGTATGATCATTTGTTTTATTTTAATTTTGACTCTAAAATAGGTTGCTAGTTTATCTTAATTTTAAAATCTATTGACTTATATATCTTTATTTTAAGTTATCAAAATTGTATGGATGTATGTTCTTCTTCTTGTATGGATTCCTGTGTGTGTACCTATGTGGTACATACTCCTTTAGTTATTTATTAATCTTTTATAAACAAACATAAATTAATATGAACTATTAACTTTTCAAAACAAAACTGTAATACAGCTCCCAGCCAAAAACATAAAACAACCTACATCTGATACCCCCGTGGCTCATTAAAAAATGCTACAAACATTTAGTGAAACCCTTAACTCAATTAGTAATTATTCATTACAAACAGAAGTGTTTACTCTGTCCTGAAATTACAAAAGTTATCCCAATTTTTAAGAACGACGACCCAGCTTCTATAAATAACTACTGGGCTGTTCTTATTGGCCAGTATTCAGCAGTGTTTTAAAAGCTTTTTCTTATAAGAATGCTTCATGCACTTTTTTTACAGATACAATCAGCTCTCAAATGCACATTTTAGGTTCATAAAGGGTAATTGACAACCTAGCAGTTGTTAGTAATGTCGATATAGTTGTAAAGGGTATTGAATGTCGGAACCACACAATGAGTGTGTTTCTGAACCTGTCCAAAGCAATCAACTGCCTTTTAAATGGCTAAGCTCATTTCTAAGCCACAGATCCTAAGTTTCCATATACCAAATAAATCATTCAAGTTAATAGATCTGATCTATGGAGTTCCTCAGAGGTTTATCTTGTGCTTTTCCTGCCATATGCCAACGTCATAGAATTATCGCCTCTGCATGTAAGAACAGTGCAGTTTGCAGAATATACGTCTCTCTTATTCAATGCAAGATCAAGTGAAGTTTTGGAACGACAGGCTGTTTTACATATCAACAACTATGTCCAATATTTCCACAGCCTCAATTTCACAATAGACTTTTCAAAAACCAACGTTTGGAATTTTTCTTTGTGCACTGCGGGCAACCAATGTGGACCTGCCATCTTGATGGCTGACTCCACACTGGAAGAAGTCAGCTCTTCCAAATTCCTAGGAATGTACCTTGATCGAGGATATGAAAAATGTCTTTATTAGAGGCGAAGTTAGGACTATAAAGTCCTCTCTACCACTTAACCTCGTAAAAAATTAAACTAACATACATATACATGTATAACTAAAAATAAATCTATTTATTTACCTTATACGCAGTGGTGTAGTGGGGTCCGGCACAGCTTTAAGAGACGGAGCTGTAAATTGGAGCACCACCTGTCTGTAAAGAGTGGTAGGCGGGGGTGACGAGCTTGATAATAAAAAGGCCAGAACAAACCCGCATCACTTAGTCCGTTGAGTGGTATCAAGGTAATTGTAGGCGCAGTTTAATAGAGAACTCTTGTAATTCGCAACTAGCGCCTGCATAAAAATTAGGGTGCACTCTCCCTCTACCCCTCCCATGACAGGTGTGCCAAACCCTCCCCGTCCATCTCCTACTGACTGCAGGAAGTGTATACGTATACAGACAGGTCGAGACTTGTTATTCGCGTTCCCGGTCTCTATGTTGTTGTGAGTGCTTGTATTAAGCTGTTATAGTCGACAGTCTTAATCATAGTGGTTGAGTTCAAACAGCGTACCGTACATACTGTTAGTTTTGTTTGAGTTGAGTCCTCTATAATACGTTTGTGAAAGCCTATCACTAATCTTTTAATTATAATTTTGTGAAGTGATGGAACCAAAACCTAAACAAAAATATATAACGTCATTTTTAGTGCCCCTAATATGACTGACTCAAATCCAGTTCATGGAACATCAAATCCAAAAGCTAAAATTAAAATAAGTAACCTCGCTGAGCCTGAGACTAATGAAAAGGAAGTTCGAGCAGATAACCCCCCTCCCCCCTAAGAACACAGTGGCCTGAAATATGGACAGAAGATATGTGGGAGAGAAAGAAGGCGGCTTTTCCTTGGATAAACTCAGAAGAAGGTCAATTAGGCTGTAAAATTTGTTTTGAAGTCGGTAATTTTGGAGCGTACAAAAACGAACATGTTTCGCTTTCTTATGAGTGGTGTTCGTACAAAGTTTGTTTTTATGGCTCAAATAGAACAAATCAATTCAAATCTTTGAGGAAAAAGATTATTGAACATAAACAGTCGAAACCTCACCAAATCGCTCAAACAATTATTGACAAATCAAACAAACACTCGATACCACAAGTAATTGATCAAATGAATCAATTTCAGCTTGATTCAACTAAGGCTGTGTTTAGATCGGCATATTTTATTGCTCAAAACGACCATCCGTACAGCGACCATTTCAGATTGCTTGAGCTACAAAAACTAAACGGGGTAGATATCGGCGTAGGTCTTCATTCAAGGTATAGCGCGGTCTAAATAATAGATCATATTTCAAAGGAAATTAAAATGCGCATTTTGAATCAAGTAAAGGAAATTTCTGGAAAACTGTCAATAATCATTAATGAATCCACAAGTATTAGTTCTAAATCCGTCCTCATTGTATAACCTATTAAAATGTGAATTTAGCAAGGATAAACCACCAAGTACTTTATTTTTGGACTTACTCGAGCTTTCTGATCAAAAAGCTGAGACAGTTTTTAACAGTATTCACCAGTGCCTTGAAGGATATGTTTTTAATGGCGAGTAGTTAAAACAAAACTTGGTTTCCTTTACAGCAACGGGGCGAACGCCATGTTGGGAAAGCACTCAGGTGTATCAAGGAGAATTTTATGTCTTTACCCTAATATTATCATATGGCACTGTATGAATCACAAACTGGAACTGGTTATTGGGGATGCCATAAGTGAAGTAGCCGGGGTTAACTATTTCCAGTCATTCATGGATAAACTTTATTCATTGTACAGCACATTTCCTAAGAATAACCGATAGTTAAAAGAATGTGCACAGGAGCTCAATATTCAAATGAATAAAATGGGCAGAATTTTAAGCACGAGGTGGGTTTCAAGCAGTTTTCGTACTGTTTCAGCCGTGTGGTTTGGTTACCAAGCCTTAGCCAGCCACTTCTCTAAAGCAATGGATGATCCTGAGAGAACATCCACTGATAGATGCAAATATAATGGTTTATTGAAGAGGCTGACTTCCCATAAGTTTTTGTTAAACTTAGCATTTATGTATGACATTCTTGCTGAATTGGCTTTGTTGTCTGAAAGTCTGGAAAACAGAAGCACGTCCCTTGTATTTGCAGAAAAACTGATTCATAGACCAATCAGATATCTGGAATCTTTGAAAGAAAAACCTGGGACAAGAGTTCTGGAAGCACAAGTCGCCATGAGGGAAGGCTGTTTTGCTTCTGTAAAGTTAAATGAAAACCCTAAAATCGTATCATTTAATGGTGAGCAGTTGATTTCTAGTGTAATAGCAACTTAAAGAAGAGAATGTTTACCGCTAGCTTAGGCGAAGAAATTGTCAAGAACGAGGAGTTTGTAGAGCAACTAAAAGTTTTGGAACCCGAATACTGGCCTACTGATATTCAACCTGGGTTTGGCCAAACTCAAGTGGAGCAGCTATGCTAAAGCTTCAAGTTGAACATCAACAGAGCTGTGACTGCTTACAGGGATTACTTGAACAACAGCAGGCAGGTACATGATGGAATGCAAGAACTTATAAACTGCACTAAAATAATACCCTGTAGTTCCGCTGACTGTGAAAGAGGGTTCAGCAGTACGAATAACATACTCACACCATTAAGGAACTCATTGACAGTAAGTCATGTCTCAGCCCTACTGTTTTTAAAACTCCAAGGTCCCCCGCTCCACAGATGGAAGCCTGACCCCTATGTCATGACATGGCTAAGAAGACATCGTTAGCAGCCAACACCCAAACAAGAATAGCAGAACCTCCAAAGAAAGGAAATGGGAATGGAAAAGGAGAGGAATTTTGGGTCATAATTTAGAGGTTATCGCACAATATTCATATTCGTGTTACCGTTGAAAATATGTAAAAATATTACTTTTACAATATTTAATAGTTTTTACAATGCATTTTACGGTATTCTTTTTCAGGCTTCAATAATGTATTAGCACGACAGCACAGGAATTTTTCAAAGTATGTCTAAAACCATAGCTTATCTGTTTGTCATTACAAATTATGTTAGCCTGGTTTACGAAATAAAATGTCCTTTTTATTAATAATCAAAAAGATTTTTATTGCTATACCCAGCAACTCGCCGCTCCCATGGTGTAAGTATAATACATTTATATTACAGTTTTCACCATGAAATAACTACTGTTATAAAGTATATTTAATAATTAACCAGAATATATAAAATTTATTGCAATCTAGTTTTAAGTTGCTCTAGTTTAAGTGGGTAAAACGACAGTTTAAGTGGAAGTCCGCAAATGTAACGCCGCCGTCGGAACGCCAAGCTGACAACACGTGTCCGTAGTACACCTATATACTTACACCATGGTCGCTCCGGCACAGCTAAATTCGGCACTACACCACTGCTTATACGTTAAAAGAATCTTAGCTTTAAAATTTAAAAAAATCTATAATTAATGTAACTTTATATATATATATATATATATTTACAATTCTATAATAAGACACACACGCACTCATTCTTCATTCGCACTTGCATTCAGTTGCCCTAAGTACCACATTCCAAAGCCGCCAACCGCTATACCCCCTGAGCCCCCAGCATCAAGGCCCTAACCTCCACCCCAAAGCGAGCGCGCTTATCAATGGCTCTGATGTTTATAGGTAAGGCATTCCACAATCGACAGGCAGAAACTGTGAACGACTTACTAAAGGTAGTTGTTCGATGAATTGGGATAGATAATAAGGATGTATAAACTCCTCCTTGTACTTCGTTCACTTATTTTGGACATAAATTGAAAGTTGTTTGAAAGATAACTGGGACAATTTGTATTTAAAAGAGCATGCAACAGAATGAGTGAGTGATAGTCTCGAAGATCTTGTAATTTTAAGATAGATAATTGTTTGAAGAAGGGCGTTACGTGATCATCACATCTGAGATTGAAAATGAACCTAATGCAAAAGTTCTGAGCTCGCTGGAGTGTATTTGAAAGCTCCACAGTCATGTCATTAATGACTATGTCACAGTAGTTGAAGTGAGGCAGTACAAGAGTCTTTATCAACATTATTTTAACTTGCTGTGGTAGATATGAAGCCAGCTGCTTGAGGATGTGAACACCAGCAAAGACCCTATTACATATCAAAGAAGCCTGTTCAGTCCATCTTAAGTGTTTGTCAGTAATGAGTCCTAGATTTTTTACTTTCTCAGAGTATTCTAGCTCTTGGTCATTTAGTTTTAATTTGGGAACCGTAGTAAAGTCAATTTTACGAACAAGCTTTGAATGACCTATCATAATACACTGAGTTTTGTCTACGTTTAATTTTAGCCCATGTTTCCAAGTCCAGTGAGTAACAGCGTCAATATCGGAATTCATGAGAGTCACACAAGTTTGTATTTCTCTTATAGAAAAGTGGCGGTATATTTGTAAATCATCTGCATATAAGTGAAAATTGGAATGAGTAATTTGAGTAGTAATGTCATCGATGTACAGTGAAAATAAAAATGGCCCCAGGACTGAACCCTGTGGAACTCCATGAGTGACTGGTCTCCATCTCAACTGCTTCTCACCCGACCTGACACACTGGCGTCGTCCCGAAAGATAAGACTCAACCTACTTTACACTACCATCAGAGAAACCATCCTTCCTAAGTTTGATGAGAAGAAGGGGATAATAAACACAGTCAAAAGCCTTTGAAAAGTCGAAAAGGGTTAAAATGGTTGCCTGACTCTTATCAATTCCAAGGCGTATATCATTAACTATTTTTAGAAGTGCAGTAGTAGTGCTGTGGTTGGAGCGAAAACCAGATTGAAAATTTGATAAAATGTTATTACTTTCAAGATATATTGAAAATTGCTGATGAACAATCCGCTCCAAACACTTTGATAAAGCAGGGAGTATACTTATTAGCCTGAATTGTGAAGGATTTTGTGGAGAGGAACACTTCTGAAGTGGGCGAACTAAATCAGACTTCCATGTCAATGGGAACATTGAAGTAGCCAGAGATTTATTGAAAATAGCAGTGATAGTTGGAAGAGCGACTGGTAGAGTATCTTTTATTAACCTTATAGGAATGCCATCAGCCCCGACTGTGTTACTGGACATCCTTGTAATAGCCTTTAACACATCTGTCTCTGTTACTGGAGTGAAAGAGAACTGAAACTCAGGTTTATCAAAAGTAGCAGCTCGAGCTCGGAGACATACTCCTGAGCCCCAGACTGATCAACAGGAATCTCAACAAAGAAGTTGTTGATATCATCGAGATTAAGGGAAACCGGGGAGTAAGAGTTAGGCTTGCCGACTCCAAGATCTTTAAGTTTTGACAACAAAATTCTGCAAGATTGTTTTTTAGACAGAGAAGAGTTGTAAAACCTGATCTTGGCATTTCTAATTTGTTGTTGCACATTGTTCCTTAATTTTTTATATGCAGCCCAGCCATCACGTAACTTGGATCGCTTAGCCTTAAGGAAAGCTCTATCTCTTTGCTTCTGGAGGTGTCGAATAAATTCTGAGATCTATGGAACAGGCTATTTGGTTGAGGACTGACATGGAATGAGCACATTGACCATGTTTGCACCAAAATCTGTTCAGGCTTTTTTTCTGAGGTCTTAGCAAAATACTGCCCGAGTCAGGTATTGATTATGGCGTATTACGGTTTGATCTATCCCCATCTAGCCTATGGAGTGGTGCTTTGCCATACTATGTAATATTGTAATAGCAATAAAAAAGATTTTATTTGAATTTGAAAAGAACCTCGTATACTCAGTTTTTTCTAAGAATGAATGAATGAATTGATTTATTTCCCAAATATATGTACTATATTACAATATAATCTGTACAATTAACTTCTAAATTTTTACAATACCGAACGAAGTTTGAAATGTGAACAAAGAATAAGAAATAATCATCATAGAATAAACAACATAAAATAAACATCATAAAAATAACATCATGTATAAAAACATTGTCCTCGGGAAATGAGCCTGCATGGGCTATGATGCCTGTGCGCAGACTCGAGTTGCTCACGCCTGAAGAAATAACGGACTGGATATAATTTTTTTTTTAAATGAATATAAATATAGTACAAAATAATACACCATTACACACCACACACATACATATATACATGCACATACACATGCGAATATGCAATGAATATATTAAAAGGAAAAAACCGCCTAATTTTGATTTGTACCTGTTTTAAAGCATTGAATATTATTAATTTTAAAACATATACATATTAGCAACAATGGTAATTAAGCAGGGTCACCACAGATTATAATAGGTTAGTGATAATGAATGATGATGGGATAGGAGTGGTGGCTGTTTACATGTCAAACTGTCCGCCCGTAGTTCGTAGACAGCACTGCCTCGGCCTCCTCAATAGACAATGATAATAACCACTAGTTAACTTTCCTTTTGAAAATAATTGTAGAAATTTCATTGAAAAAACTAAAATTTGGAAACTGTTTACTCATATTTATAAAAAGCACGTGAGCTAGATAGTATGAGTTGGTGTTAGAATAAGATTTAGTTAATTGCAGTGGTAGAATTCCTGTTGATCTAGAATAACGTGTGTTATGGGTGTGTTGAGTTCTTACAAATAAATCATCTAAATTTTTATACATGTGTATTAAAAGAGATTTTATAAAAAGTTGTCTTATTGTAAACATTTTAGTTTCTTGAAATAAAATGGATGTTGAAAACCTATGACATTTTTTAAAAGCTACTTTCAAAATTGATTTCTGAACCGTAAAAAGAGGATCAAGATTTGGTTTATAAGCTACCCCCCAAGAAATTATCCCAAATGCAAAAAGAGATTGCACGTATGCATAATATACCATTTTCATTTCTTGAACAGCAAGAATATCCCTAAGGTTCCTAAAGGCAAAGATATACTTTCGGGTCTTTTGTTTGAGATATTCAATATGATCTCACCATTTCAAACGTAAATCTAAAATAACGCCAAGATATTTATACGAGTTTATTTTTTCGATTGCTTCGCAAATACAGGTACTGTTACTATGATTTCCACAATTATGTATGATCAGATTTCCTAAGACATAATCCGACTGAGGATTCAAAGAAATTGGCATAAATTTTGTTTTAGTTATATTTAAGGAAAGGACATTCTGATCAAACCACTTTTTCAGTAACATTAAATCACTTAATGCTTCTCGTCTCACATCCGCCCATATATTTCCTTTCAGAAAAATAAGTGTGTCGTCGGCAAATAATGTTATTTTTCCGTTTAAATTTAGCTTGGCAATATTATTTATATATAATAAGAACAGAATGACAGTGTGATAAAATACTTAAGAAAGAAACCAGAAAAATGTGGTTTATTCACTTGGATAAATCTCAACAACAAAGTGATTATTTGAGAAAATTTGTGGGCCAAACCTGAAATGGTTGAAATGATACAAAAAGAATAGACCAAACAAAAAAGCTAGTGTTGACTAAAGTAACATAAATTAGCTGCGAGACGTCAATGAAAGGCTAGATACACTTCACAGATGATGTTTGCAAGTAAGTGACCGGTGACAAAGAGGAAAACAATTTGTTGTAAATGATGATGCCGTAATACAGAATGTGATCTCAGTAGAACAGAATGAATAAGGCATATATGTGATAACAGCTGTTCAAACAGTATTGCAAAACACAGTCATTGGTTCTTTTGCTATGTGCAATCACCTAGGAAGAAGAAATGGCATTTATAGTCCAAGAGCCGAGAGTCAATGTTTATTGTATTAGCATACAACCTGGGTTTTACTAATCATCACCCACGCTAATTTTGTTGGAGGTTGAAATGAAAGAGTTATAAAATGAGTATAATATGAAATAATAATTTTTTCTCATATATTTATTTATCTTGGTACAATTCAAATTAACTGTCACATACATAAATGAATGTTAAATCAGGATCAACGTATTTGGCTTAAAATGACGATGTTCAATCTCTGTACCTAGTTTCTGGTGGTGCTATAGCTATTATTTCTTACGATAAATTCCTCTATCAATTTCAATAAAAACATTAACAACCAGGTTGTGTTCTTATACAATGCAAACTGGCTATCCACTTCTGGACGAATTGAAAAACAAGATGGTGTCATTATGAAAATGTCATTTGGAGTGAAAAAATCAGAATAAAAGTAACCATTTTATACCTTATTCAATTGAATAGTGAAAGTTTTCAATTTAAGATAGCCTATTAGGTCCATTTTACCCTATACTGACTACAGCTATATGTGGGTGTCATCCTCGTAATCGTCAAAACAACACTACAAAGCCGGCTGCAATAAAACAATATTTAACACAATTAAACCAACCAGGAACACTAAATAGAGTACAGAACCTGTTCAGTACTGCTATCTAGCAGATAACAGTACAGCTATATTAAAATTTCAAGGTAAGACTGTCTCATGACGGCATGATTTTGGTATTGCTAATTACGGCAGACAACATGCTTGTCATAGACGCTAATGGGTTAAATGCCTTGGTCAGGTTCATGAATACTTTACATTTCCTGGTAAAAGATTATCTGAATGAAATTCACTGCAGCTGTCTTTATAATCCTTTCTGTTGCCAATTAATCGATTTCCCACCAGAACATCTACAATTCCTCTTTGAACATACAAATTTGTTCAAGTGGGAATTCAAAAATTGGTATAACTTATATCTTGGCTTGAACTGAATTAACAGAACTATTGAGATGGAATGAAACATTTCCAAGTACAACAAAAAGCTGGTTACATAGTAGATGTGTCATCGCCATTCCGTTTCATTTACAATTTTTAGAAGGGTTCTATGTTAAATATACCTTAAATGTTAATAGAAATTAAAATCATTCGATCTGTAAGTTTCCAGAGCCTCGATATGACTCCATATCATAAATAAAAACACCTCTTATAAGATTGTTTTTATCTATGTCCTATGTATTCTTGCTGTCTCCACATTATTTCAGTACAGAAAGATATTATATTAATTTCTAGGCTTTTTGTGTAATATAGTAAAACTGTTTACTGTATTTATTTTTATCTTAACTCAATAAACCAGTTAAATAGTGTTGCAGTTTGATGAATTTAGCATAGCTTTACTGACAGACTAAAATGGTTTTTATGTTTTTCTACTGATATGAACCAAACGTACCTGAAACTACAATTGCCCAATTGGCCGTTTCACTTATTTTGTTTTTTATAATCATTTAGAGGACATTTGTCTGTAGTGAGCATTCTATAATTGACTGTTATAACTCTTGTGTAACGGTAAATAACCAGACTGCCAATTTTGCTAACCCACAGTAAACAAAGTATGTTACAACCTAAAAAATTTTATTTATTCCTTCCAATACAAACAAATTGTATACATTTTTATACAAACCTGGTCAATATTACGATTAGTGTGACCAGGTTGAGCCCAGTCCACTTAAATATTATCATTTGTGCCAACTGTATCAAATAACTACCAAAATAATGTCATCTCAACTCTTTGGTACCTACTACACTACTTATGATACTTATATAAAAGTTTACAAAATTTTTTTATCATATTTATACAATAATGTAGTCAGAAAGCACATTCACAGAATTTCAAAATAACAAAAACCAAGATCAGTCAAAAACCAGAAATTTTTATAGATTAAGGTTGAAATAAAAATAAAATAATCATGAAAGTACAGGATAAAGGAGAATTAAAATTTACTTTATTAAAACTACTTTTCAATCACAAACCAGATAATTCACGTAATTATACTTTGTGCTTTTTCGATAGGCCTACATGGTTTTCTTATTAGACTAAGTTAAAATATTTTTGAACCATAGAAATTCATGATGTATACACAACCAATTTAGAACCGACTTGAAGAATGATTGGAGTGGAGGATTATCCGTTATACGAATGAAATATTTTGGTCCAACATATTGAAATAAATGCCTAAAAAGGTTTTATTTCCTTTAAGTGAACAATATTCTGTTGTTTATTTCTTCTGTTATAAAGGGGTTTTTGGTGCCATTGTTTTTCCTCTTCTACAGTAGAACAATTTAAGAACTTTATACACATATAATGTTGCACCTGTACAAGTTTGGAAATTACTAATTTTTAAAAGGGCTTACACTTTTTGGTTGATTTAGTGTAACTCTTTATTAAATTATTTTGAGTTGTCCTTACCTGATCAATACAATTTTTAAAAGTTTATCAGCATTTTAGTCATTATACACCTCATAATTTAAAATAATATCAGTATACGCAAAAAACCGTGTAATTTATGACAAAGTTGAATGTATTCTTTTAAACTTTGTCTTTGACTTGTACTATTTACCATATGTATGTTTATTTTTATATACTATTGTATATATGTTTATTGTTATATTGTATATATGTATAACCCTTCTGCTATAAGGACTTTGTCATTACAATATATTTGTGGAACAACAATAAATATTCTTGATTCTTGAACCATGTCAACAAACATATTACCAACAGTTAGTGACTTGTGTAATAGAAAAATTTAGTCTGAGTTTACAAAAATATGTCATGCTGCTGCATTGAGACCTGACCACAAATACACAAGTTCACAACCTTAATTACATTACACATAGCTGCAAGTATTAGACATAATTAATATTTTATTTTAACTGGATGATAACAGGATGTGAGATAAGGTACAGATGAAAAATATAAATGAGACAACAATTTGCTACAACAACTTGTTTTATTAATCACAGAAGGTGCTTTGTGAAAAAATTACAACAAAAACCATAAAATAACAAAATAGCACCAACTAGAACCTGTTTGTTGGTGTATAAAATCTAAATAAACAAATACTGAGTAAAATTCTTTGGTTTTAGTTTAAAGAAAAAGGTAAACAAAATTGCAAGTTACGTATAATAATCCAAGGCATACAAAGTATAGTGCAACACTGGAATGGTGTGAATTATAAAGAGATCCTCTTCTAAAAAAGTCAACATTTTCTTTTTTTTTACTTATCTTTTTTAACAGTACAATATTTAAAGACAAAACAATATCTGGTTAGCTTTAGAAGCAACACTTAAGTGATGTAATAACAGAAAGTTGATAGTATAATAACATATGCAGGGGGATAAACAATGGTCCTGCAGCTACAGAGTGAGTACTGGGGCGAGTTAGGACTTGAACTCCTTGTCGAAGATGTAGATGCCAAGGCCATCCTTGCCAACACGACGGATGTTGGTCAGCAAGTCTCCAATTGACTTGATGGAGTCGACCTGCTCCTGTAGGAACTCGGACTCCAAGTAGTCGCAGAGGTTGGCATCATTGTGTATGGTTCCAATCTGATGCAATGACAGCAAGCTCTGCAACATCAAATGACATTATAAATCAGCAAGTCTCTGATGAACTCAACCTGCTCCAGTAGGAACTCAAGACTTCAGGTACTTGCAGAGGTTGGCGTCATTGTGTGGTGTATTAAAAGATTCTATCAGCATTTGGAGTTTTTCCGATAATATTAATAGCATTGGAAAGTGATGATGATAGCATCTACTTATACATGCTATCAAAGATAATGCACTTCCAAACTTGACTGTATTATGCTATCGTAATATGGAAGAGCTAATGGTTCATCAGACATTAAGAGCACTGAAAATCTAAATCTAAATTATGCTTAATCAAAATAATACAGTATCCCTAAGTTGCAAATATGACAATATCTTTTCTTTTATTTTGTAAATTTCGTAACACAACACATTTAGGATTATGATTTTGAGCATAAACAACTCAACACAATAATTGCCATTTAGGAGAAATTGTTGCCCTTAACAAATTTTTACTGATCTAGAAGTACTGTAAAACTATGAATAGTAAAAATAATAAAAATGTTTTTAAACACTTATTTTATTTTCTTAATAGTGTAATTCATTATCTGTAGTAATGTAACATTGAATTGTCATTACACTTTTCATACTATTATTAAAATTAATAATTAAGTCTTTCGATAATAATTTACTAACTAACCATGACAAAACTTCATCCAGAGGAACAAATAACTTTTTCAATTAAAATGTGTTTATGTTATACCATAAATTTATTCATTTTGTTGTTTTTATAAAGTTTGGTACCTATCTCTAAGAAATCCATATCAATTTAAATATATAAAATAGGTTTCCTGATATTTAAACAAAGACTAAAATCACTTACTTTTCAATATTTATTAAATCAGCATTAGCAAGTTCCTCCACTCTATTTGTAGACCACCCAGATAAATTCAAATTAGAATAATCTACAGGAATTGTCCTTTAGCATCATTGAGAATGCTATAGCTACATTTTTTAAGTAACATAAGTGAAACAAAAGGGCTGCAATTTATCCCTGAGATATTCCAAGTTGAATGGGTTTTACATTTTTATTGAATACATACAAGATTTCTATATATTGGAATGTGCAATACAAACATGATACAAATTATCCTAACTATTTAAATATTACTTAATACTTTCCAGATTAGCAAGTAAGTTATTGAAATTTGCCCTGTGGTAACATGACTCAAGAGTTTAAAATGTTTGGATTCATATAAGGGTTGTGCAGTTATCCAACCATTAGATACTGGTAGCTTTTATAACAAGATCCATTTAAGGTCGATGGAACCTGTACATTAATTGCTCTATCCACTCACTACCATTATGGAGGTTTGAGTTTTCAGATAAAATGAAAGACATCTTTTTAACCATATCAAATTGGTGAGCATCCTTCATACGTCCTAAACAGAGACACTGCATAATCTTTTTTAAGACACCAACTATGATATTTTTTCAAACGACAATAAAGCAATTAATATAATTTCTGCCCTACATTTTGCCACTGTAGGCTTAGAAAGAACCTTCCTTCAGTTCGTTTCAATTCGTCCAAATTTGGATCTATAATCTGTAGTGTCAAAAGTAAGGGATTTATTTTTCAACCTCTTACCAAAAATATCACAAAACACAAAGGAAGGAACAGGCTCAGCTCATTGAGTTTTAGGATAGGTATAATGTGGGTTGTACATTGGAGTTAAGGACCTGGAAAACAAAAGACAATTTGATTTACAAATACAGTGCATACAACTGGATATGAACATCATTGTTTTATCTATTAATAAATAACTCTAAACGGACAAAAATGTATTAATAGTATACAGAATTTTGCAGCCTTTCCTTGCACAAAAACTGAATTTTAATTGTTTATCAGTGAAGTCATGCCAGTTTTTGCACTATTAATAAGAGCAACAGTACACTACATTTTACTTGTGACTTGCTGATTAGAACATAATTAAGAGTTTAAAAATAATTAGGTAAAACTACCAAGTTTCCTCAAGGTCAGTAAGTTTACTACTTATATTTTGAAATTAATGCTTAAGTTGTCATTAGAAACAGAAACCATATGGTTATGACATTTCAAACACTTGTTACCAAAGAAGTGGCATAATTTCAAGGTTAGCGTGTTTTTTGTGTGTGTGAGCAGTTTGGTAGCAGGCCAAGGTCAAGTCAGGTCTGGACTTCCTTGTATATATTGTCACAACAGTTGGTTGATTCCTAGTCAGCTGTTTCCAAGAAGTGACTCATTGTCAGCTGTGGCAAATCACAACAGGAAATGTGATTGTGACAAACAAGTTCATCATTCTTGACTGGTATAACAACACATTCTTAAAAGACAAACAAAATGTTTAAATTTAATTACGATTTAAACATAACTTATTGTACTAAATGTAATCTATATTTTTACAGACACAAATAATACATTTTATTTTGAGCTTTATATGTAGGTTTTTTTAGAACAATCAGTTTGTGTGTCCACAAATCTAATTTCGAGTTAGTGTGTGTCCACAAATCTAATTTCGAGTTAGCATATACAACACATGATTAATCCCATGAAGGAGTATGTTATCATGCAGATTCACATCAGAGACCTGAATGCAAAATGCAGTGTTGAAGTTAACATAGATGATTACTGAAATAGTGACAAAGAAATGTTGAACTGCTAAACCAGTTTTAGACTGTGAAAATAGTCTATGTTTTCAGAATAACATACCAGACTTGTAAACTGATAAATCACATTTTTTGTTTTATAGTTTATTTTCACAAGTATTCTGAGAATTACTACTAATAAACTACTTGGCAAATTTTATAATTTTGCAAATAGTACAATGCCTTTAGAGCTGACCTAAAATTTACTTTAATTGAATATTCTACTTTACCAAGTAGCAATTTGGGCCTTTAAGGTTTTTGCTTGTGTCTCTTTTGTACAAGCTAAAAAATAATTTAATTATAAATTTTAAAAGTCTTCCTCTGATTTAAAAACGTGGGTCTTTAATTTTTATTGTGTATAGACGTATGAGAATGTTTTCTTCATGAAATAAAAGGTTTCTATTTTTTTAACATAGAATAGTAGTAAAATCATTGCTATGCAAGACAAAATCGTTCTGGATAACATTAGTTTCTTTTTTTTTACATAGATGTTAAGCCCATGCACCATATGACAGAGTTATATTTAGAGCAAATTCTATAACTGTAATCTCCAACAATAATACTGAATACATTTTAAATTTTAACATTAAAATCGTTTTTTAGGTCTCATTCAAAATGTGTTAGAGATAAGAATAGAGTTTAAATGTAAAAACATGCCTCTTTCAAAAACATTTAAAATGTCAAGATACATCATACAACCTTCCATTTAAATTGTTTGAATCATGCCAGTTTTTAAACTTTTTCAAAATACTCATTTTTGTGGTGAGCAGACTTTTTGTAAATATGTTCACATATATTAATTCCAGAATAAGAATTGGCTAGTTTTTTTTTTTTTTTTTTTCTTTTTAGAAAATATAGTTTTATTTAAAACACCAATTTTATTATATTTGTCCGCCATTTAGAAACAGCAAAAAAAAAACTTTTGAGAACAAACTTCACTATAATGTTTCTGTCTAATACAGCTTTTAAAACAATGTGCCCTACGTCACTGGTTATGCAATAGAGGGCTTGTTATTTATTTCATTGTTACAGCTCTAATCGTTCTCCTACTATACGTTTAGGATACTTTAGCTGGCTCACCTAATATCACTTGCAAAGTGGTAAATATGGTCCGTAAATCCACAAATATGGACTTTTTGATTGCCAGATTAGGGTTAAAGCTAAAGCAGAAACTGGCTTAACTCATTCAATAAAATATTAAATTAACTTGCATTACACATTCACAACATCAGTGTTTTTCCAGACTTTTTTATTTTGTCATTGAATTTTTCAATAATAATGGCAAAAAAACTGTAACCGGTTTTTTTTAAGTCAAACGTCTAAGTATAACGAGAAAGGTATGTAGGCTTCACAATTTTGCACAAAAACAATTATGTTTTTCAATTTTTCATCAAGTACCCCAAGGGATACCTAAAAAAATTAAGCAATCATGCTGTACATGATAGTCAGGAATTTATTTAAGCATCAAATTTTACAAACCACCAAGACAGGGCAAACAGTAAAAACACAATAATGAAATGCATAGCAACATGTAACCCATCGGCCACACAACACACTTTACAAAACCCCAGCGTGTACCCGATCAGGTACACAACAGCAGTTGTGAAAGATCCCATATACCCAATGGGGTGCACGTCGTCATGAACGTGTTGGTTATATAAAATATTCTTCTGTCCTAAAATGATTCGCAATATTGGACCAAAACATATTTTTAAATATTTAAAAATGTATATCAAAATTTCTTTTCAATTAGCAGCAGTATTCAAGCTAGTAATAAAGTTTAATTTAGATTTTTATTAGCAAAATATTAAAAAGTTCTTATCAAAATCTGTACCATAGGTAAAGTGAATTCCATTAAAACTTTTGAAAAGTCCTACTCAAAATGACCTTAAATATTAATACCAGTGAAAATTGAATTTCTTTTTACTGAGTATTTCGGAATAATTTTGTTTCTGTCTCATAAAAAATATTCTTTATAACATATTTAAAAATATGGAGTAAAACATTGGAGGGTCTCTTGTTGTTCCACATAGCCTAACTAACTTTACAAGAGCAAATTTAACTGTCTTATCAATGTTTGTTTGATAAAGGCGTTATCAACTAGTCACAGCTTGGCGTCAACAATAATTACTGAACCAACCAATCCAAGTATATTGTAATAATTTCTATTATTGAAACACATCATTAATCTGTTCTTGAGATTATAAATAATCTTAATAATGAAAACAATACACTTAAGTGTCTACGGCTATTGAACACACCATAATATACTTTAATCTCACTAGAACCATAAAAACATATCCTTTAGGCTACACTGTGTTTTTATGAATTTCTGCATGTTTCAGGGATAGGATTCAAATCTCAAAAATGAACAGAGAACAACTCTGTGTTTTGTTTTGTTTGTCTTACATTAAAACAATTAGTAAAACCTTCATAAATGAAATATTAAACAGTAATGTCTTCACGAATCAAAAGGTTCTTAGATTTTTACTTTAAGATGGTTTTACTAAAATAAGTGAAAAATTTGTATGCCAACAAAAATAATGTCTAGTATATTTCCTAAACATAACAGAATATAAAACACAACTTCCATTTCTAAATAAAAAGTTATTAACACGAAAAATAAATTTAAAAAAGAAAATAAGAAAAAATTGAGATACTGAACAACAAAACAACAGTTTTAATAATCTATATCTTAATACTCTGTTATTATAAAAACAACTGTTCAGTAGATGTAATTTGGATGGGTGTTTGCAAGTGGGGGGGGGCATTTAAAAAAAAACATCAAGATTTGTACTTTTTATAATATTGTTTAAGGCAAAACTCGATGTCCAGCATGGAGCTAACATTTCTAAATGTGTTACATTTTTATGTCCTTGAAATATAAAGTATTTTTAATTGTTACTTCAAGACTACAACTTGAACTTTTTAACTGGTGTAAAATACAGTGGAAATTTTATATCTCGTAACTTTAACCAATAGTGACGTATCTTTATGCAGAGGTCAAAGAAGTCTTAGTGCAGTGTGCAACAATGACCTTGCCCACACGTATCTGTTGTTATTTCTCACAAACACATGACTCATTTGTGGTAACTGAACCTAATCATTCATCATTGACAGCTCTTATCATAACAGTAAACAGGCGTTAGTTTTATATGATAAAAATGCCACGAGGCTTTATCAAGAATACCAAGAATGACACTATCGGGATATCCATCCTCTCAGCGTTAATCTCATTAATCTTGCACAATGTTCAGTCGCAATAACAGTGATAACATTTTATCAGCCCCTTTTTAAATATTTACTATATTACCAATGAACAGGAATGTCTGCGGTTAAAAAAAAAATATATATATATATAACACACAAACAGCAATAATGATTGTGAAAATCATAAAAAAGACATAATAAAGTACACTAAAAAAGCCTTGTTATATTCTTGGTTTAATCCTAGATCTGGTGACCCAGTATAATCGCCTTATTTCATTAGGCTACCTTATTAAAATTCCAAAAATATAAAAGCCCTGTTTTGATCATATATATATATATATATATATATATATATATTAATGTATATATCAAAAAATAAAAATTCCAACTTTAGCAGCCCCTTTATAGGTAATAAATATTTTATTTTATTTTTTAAAACATAAAAAATTTGTGCATTTATAGAAACTGTTTACAGATATTTATTTAGATGTAAAGAAGTGCCACCATTTATGCCACAAGAATTAAGTTTACATAAAATACAAACCACTTTTTATATAGCCAACAAGGTACAGCTATGGTATGGCTAAGCTAATCTTATCAAGATTTCTTTAAAAAAATTTACAATCATAAACTCTTATAGCATATTGTTACTGAAACAATGACTGTAACATTTCTTCCAAACTATAAAAACCTTTATGAACTATCTTGTTTTAGAAATAAAAGCTTGTCGAAACATTCATGTAAAAAAGTTGTAACCTATGTAAGTGTCATAAGTCATCTATTGCACATTAAAATACATTCATACAGAACAGCAGCATTGTCAATAAATAGGTATATGCTAAAATATAAATATAAATTAAGTTTATAGCAAGGAGATTTAACTAAATAAA
>NW_025785037.1:0-22920 GCF_021130785.1 Homalodisca vitripennis | reverse complement strand
ACTTATTTTTATGATCATACATTAATTCCAAGCTATTTTAATATTTTACACAAGTTTTCTAAGGTTTTCTTAAGTTGTTTCGAAGATTCATAAACATGGACTTTTTTAAACAAAATGGTTAGAAGACACAGAAAAGTATTAGGTTTTTTGATTACATTGTAGATAACAATTTAATTAGGATCGGGGATTATTGAGTAAAAACCCATTGCGTTTATGTTTCCCTTGGACAAAAATTTTCGTGAGTGTATGTCCGCACCTTTAAGTAGCAGTCCCTCATTTCATTCTATGCAATTCATGGTGCCCCTTTAACTCTCGGAAAAAGGTATATACAATATAGTTCAAAGGTGAAATATGTTTGTCTTGACAAGCAACGTATATACCTTTGAAAAGCATAGAAAATATATACTTATATGTATTTTAATTTTTTTATATATATATATATATATATATTTATATATATATATAATTTATTTTTAAAGTGATATGAATGTGAGGGTTTTTGCTCATTTTTGGGGGACAGTCAGAAAATCAACTTTAAAATACTGTTTAAAGGACAATAAATAATCTGTAACTCCGAAAAAAAATTTAAACGAACTATAGCTGTTTTACTGTTCATTGTGGCTTTAATTTCTTAAGCTGTTTTAAAAAAAAATCCAGAAATTTTAAATGAAAAATCTATAAACGGAAATAATAAAATTTTGTAACATTCGTAAACAGAAAAAAAGCGTTTTTACTGAATTTCTTTAATTCGTTCTACATGGTCCCTTTATCTCAAAAAACTAATGGACCAATCAACCTAAATTTTTTTATACAACATATATAGGTATTTTAAACAACCTGAGTTTTTTTGGTGCTTGATCTTTAAAAAAAAAATTTTTTTTTGATTTTTTTTTTTAAACCCTATTGAAATATCAAACTTGGAAATTTTGAATATTTTTTTTAGGTACCCATTTTTAATAAAGGAGGCATCTCAAAAAAATCAGAGGTCCAAAATACCTATATAAATGTGTGTAAAAGTTTCAAGTGATTGTCCAAGTTGTTTTGAGAAAAGTGTACCTTTGTGTGCAAAAAAAAAAAAAATGTAAAAAAAATAAATTTTTCGGGAAAACGCAAAAAAAGAAATTAAAGACCATTTAGCTATGTTTATAATATTTTTACCTATATATGTAGTAATTGGTTTTTTAAATTAAAAGTGATCTTTAATTTAAAAGAATAGGCTTATATGCTTTTAATATTTTGAATTATCTATATTGGGAAAAATTTGTATATCAAAAGTAACGCGATGCGGGGTTAGGCCTATGTCATAACGGAGTGAAAGATAATACAAAAAAAAATAATTAGGCTTTTATTTCAAACATTTTTGAGTTTAGAATACATTTTAAGAGAAAATAACAGAGAAAATTATGAAATAGAACTTATACCCAGCCACAAATAGAGTAAACAATAACAAAATTATAGAAAAAAAATGCAATTTATTTACCGTAGCATTAGTGCATTCCTGGTATATGCGGCTCCTTTCAAAATCCTCCCAATCCTTCTTTTTAAATTCCTGGTTTGTCTCCGCTTGCTTTGAAGTACTTATCGCACAATTTGCTCGTCGCACTCGCTCGTAGTCAAAACTTTTCATTGCGTCAATTGTCCTCTTGCAAGGTTCAATGCCTACTGCTCTAAGCATTTTGCATTTGTATGTTGCCATCATTAAAAGTGAAATAGCATATAAGCACAAACTCAGTGTGTTCAATGTCACAAAATCTTTTTTTGGCACTCTAGACCAGAGACTTTATTGATGCTTTCATTGCATACATTCTGCTTCTTACCGTGTAAACATTTTCGAAAGAAGGTAGGATTTGCTAAAGCCTGAAAGATTGGTTTCAAGGACTAACAGTATAGCTGAAGGTAATGCTGTGTTCTTATGAGAATATGGCTCTTTAGTGTTGCTTTGCCTTGTTGTATTTACACCATGTATTTTCGCATGACGGGCAAAGGCCATGCTGAGGATTGTGCGTCCGTCGAAAGGTTTATGAAAATATATGGACCAAAACCGCTGCATTCATGTTCTGTAGGTTATCATAGTTATTTTTCCTATAATATATTTCCATTAATTAGGTTTGCAATTGATCAATTATGCCATCTGTTAGTCCTATTTCTTTCCACCTTAGTTTGCCGCCGTCAGAATGAGTGTTACCGCCTTTTGAGTCTCTTTTTAGTTTCCTTAGCCTAGGGACCCCATTCTCTTTTGAATATGGCCTATACACTCCTAGTTTCGGTTATTTCCACTTCACCATAAGGTTTACTGACTGCAATAGTTTTGAAACTATTGGTATCTTCATCACCTAAATACTCTAAAGTACCTAACATTATATACTTATTTTCTGATCGGGTGAAAAATAGCTAAGGCTCCAGCTGACTCCATACTCCGCTCGGAGCCTTGATAATTTTGCCCGAACAAAATAGCCTCATGTTGTTGTTTGTCCAAACAATTACAAAATTATAGATAACACTTCTTTGTCCATAACTTTTCCTGTGTCAACACTTGTTACAAGTAAACAATTACGTTTAGAGAGCTAAAAGCCACGCCGTTGCCCAAGTGCCATCAATACCTACTTTTAAGTCGCGTTCGTTCTTAACCTAAGGTTTTATTTTCCTCAAACAGCCTCATCCACAGCAGTTTTCATGGAGAATTCATCCATTACCTGTTTAGCCTTGTCTTTTTAAAAATTTATTCATATCGAAACGGTTTTGTTGGAGGTTGCGGAAGGATTCATTACGCCACATAACATTTTGCCTGCAGCCATACCTTTCCCCGATAGACCTCAGTCCATACACGTAGGTTCTATATTTACATCAAATAGAGTCTTTTTTTCTAAAATTAATATTTC
The DNA here is from genome assembly GCF_021130785.1 of Homalodisca vitripennis. NCBI lineage: Eukaryota > Metazoa > Arthropoda > Insecta > Hemiptera > Cicadellidae > Homalodisca > Homalodisca vitripennis. Next base: position 20,041 of record NW_025785037.1, on the reverse strand, counting down.
CTAGAAACTATTAAATTTATGTAATATTTACAATGGCACAATTAAAATTCCCCATCATCAAAAGCCAGGCCAAAATGTTGAGCAGCACGCACTTGTAAACCATCTTTTCTTGCAATTTTTACAAAGTTGATGAACTAAAAAAAAAAATAGGTTGATCTGATAAATTTTGCATGTTAATAATTTCATTGTCATAGTTTTCATCACAATTAAACATACTCATACTTATCTATTCTATGTTTATTTTCTTTTGAAGAGCTTGACTGAGATTGTGTGGACATTTCAGAGGCCTAGGGGTAGGTATAGGATAGACTCATCTTTTGACATTCTCATTAGGGTTAGGACTGGCTGGTTTTTCTTTTCCTACCACCTAACTCCTTTACGGGGTTTAGCGATAACTTCTTTTAACCACGCAGGCATATTTAAACATTAAACAATCTTGTTAGCATTAATAATATAAAATTACTAACTAACACTCACTTATAATCCACTTCACAAAGCACCAAAACACTAAGCCAAAAACAATAAACAAACAGTATTAAAGTCAGAAGCCAGAACTCAAAAGCTGATGAAATAGAAGTTTAGTTCAGGCCCTGCCAAACACAACAAGAAGCACATTATAGCACACAAAAATATAAAAGGTCTAAAATATGTAATAATAGTACATGTGTGAATAAAACGCAAGCGCTGTCCACATACATTTCTTCCTGAAACATGTTGTAAGCGATATTTTAAAACTTTTTTTCTGTAGGTTTACATTTTCTAAATATACATGTATTATTATATCATTGTGTGCAGAAAAAGCCGCTTAAATTTTAAAAACATAAAAAAAATATGTTGAAAAAAATATTTTTCTGGGGCTACCGCCTCCCTCCTTTCACATCATAGGCTAAAAATTTTCTCAGAAACCACAACCACATAACAAATCGCGTTTGTAAAACAGCATTTTGAAAATCCATATTGATAATTATATCGTTCTGTTGAACTAGAAAATATTGTCAAACTCTTTGTTGGTATCAATGGACATAAATGGGTCTATTTGCTATAAATTTCTTTGGGGTTGTAATTACATTTCCATATTTTTTGTAGTAAACTTTCTTAAAATCTTGATACATCTGATTACATGATTCTGAATAAAGACCACGGAAATGTTTAAATTTTGTAATTTCATTGGGATAATAAGAACCGTTCAATTTTACTCTGATATTTTTTACATCCAAACTATCAAACTTTGAAGGATTTTTTTCTTGATTATTTCTGTCATATCTGTTTTGGAAAAACCAATGGTTAAACGAAACTGGGTTGTGAAAGATATTTCTATAAATATATTGTGATATCGAACGAATCTGTTGTTCCGGAAATACCTTTTTGGTTCAATACATTTGCCAATCTAGTAAATTAAACGTGATGTTTTGAGATTTTATATTTTCATCAATCAACCTAATTTTACTCGTGGTTTTGTAATTCAATCATCGGAACTCTAATGCAAAACTCGTTTAATTGTAATTTTGCCATCAACAGGCATTATCATTTCCAGTTGCAGTCTTCAGAATCACATCATCGTCTTCTGTCTTATAAAACTTAGATTAAAATCCTCCTTTATAGATCGGAATAGTTAACATTTTCAAAAAAATCCTAAAGCCGATAATGTGCTAAATCACCGACCCGCTTCAAAAACACCAAATTTAAAAGTTGATTCAAAACTGTTTGAAAATACATCACTTTTGGAATAGCAAAAATAGTTCCTTTAATTGTGCTTATGCTTTAATTGGCCACAGTTTTCCACTTCTTCTATCAATTTATTGTGTTTTCTTAGTTCAATCTTAGGAAAATAATAACGGGGGGAGTATTAAATTATCGATTAATCTAACATTATCAGTTCCAAGATATGCATTGACCATCTTGTTTTGTTAAAGTTCCAGAAATATAAAATGGAAGTTATGCGAGCAAAAGTTATCTCCAAAATCAAATATTAAACTCAGTTCTTTTATTCGGTTTATGCACCAAATGTTGTATTATTATTGGATAGAAATTTTTAAACTCCGCCCTTTCAATATCACTAGCATATTTTCTGTTAGTCCGCCATTTAATAAGAGAAAATTTAGACATTTTAAAACATCGTGTATCATTTTTTCTTCGATCTAATGTACGTTACGTTTTTATAAGAAAAAGATATAACTTTTAGTAAAATAATAAAATAGATTTAGAGTCATTTTTAATGAATCTTACTTCGTCATATTCAGGTTTCGTCCTTCCTTAAATTGCGATTCTCGGTCACATATTTCAATAAAATATGGCACAGGGATAGTCACAGCTTATCTATAATATTTGTTCCAAGCAACTGTATCTTTATTTTCATCCAAAAAACTTTATACTCAAGTGTTGATAGAAGACAAATAACAGAACATATGATTCTTTTAATTGGATAATGTATATTTTCTTGAATGAAAACGCTGATGATTAAGTTTGATATTTAGCAAGGTTTATACCAATTCAATTTGTTTACGTATATAATCTCATCATATCTTCGGATAATTCATATTTTTGAGAAATGTCATCCCAATGTTCTTTTTTCAAATCTCTTTCGTGTTGCATGATAAAAAGATCGAAAGCACTGTAATGTTCCCCGCCATCTCTTATTTATTAGGAAAAAATTTCAAAATCAAAGTTGTTATAAATTGGCTCTTTTTTGCGTTACATTCAGCACATTTTCCAGAAATTTCTCTTAACTCCATTGATGTTTGCATTAGTATTTTTTATCATTTTGTTGCAGTTTTTGCCTTACACCTCGACACAATATATGAGCGCCATTTTATTTAGGGAAAATTTATCGTGCATTAAACCCTACGGCGAATACCATTTTTCAGAAAGTTCTTCCTCCATAATTATTAAGTTTTTTTTCTATTTTTGTGAAATTTGACAGCATAAGATTCATTGTATTCAAAAAATTTAGGACCAATATTCTCAAAAGTTTTTCGTAGCATCTAAACTAAACTTATCAAAATGGACCCTTTAAAATTAGTAAGTTGATTCATTTAATTTCTCCAACATCGGTATTATGATCTTCTATTTCTTGCTTCTATCTTGTCATAGACTTCTGTTGTAAAATCTTTAACATGCTGTTTATCTGATTTCTCGTAATTTTTTGTTTTAGTACACTTAAACATTTTAATAGGATCTTTCTTGAATTGGAATCAATTACAACAACATCAAATGGATTAATTCCTTTACTAAGCACTCGCTAATTCTTGTTCCTTTAAATTCATAAGGCATTTTTAACATTCGGATCATGTAAAATCAACAATATCGATGATTTTTCTGATAATTTTAGAGGTTTTTTAAAATTTGTTCTTTTAACAAACAACATCATGTTTGTCAATACCAGGTTCGATACACCGGACATTTCTTTTTTTTATTAGCCAAACTAACATAATTCTTTTCAAACTTTTGATCGCTTCCAGTAATTTTATCAAGCATTTTTCGCGATATTGAGACATTAAATTGGTAAATAATTTTTTTACACCATCATCAAACTTCTTTTTCCCAATGTTATTAATTTTTCAGCAACTTCATTTGAACTCATGAAATTTGCAAGTTAGTTATCATATTCTGCTTTAAATTCTTCAATCTCGACAGGCAAAAATATTGAATCTGAGAAGGGTTTTGTTAATATATTTTTCTAACTTGTTATCAAACTCATTTCTCCAAAAACTATCAAATTCAAAAAACTATTATCTTCATTTTGAATAATTTGTGTTCCAATTACGTTCAAAATATTTTGTAAGAAATCCATATTTATTAAGCAATAATTTGTTATCAACTTCTTTAAAATTCTTACATCGTACTCAGGTTCATTCAACACAAAAACACATTATAGGACCTCAAATTGGGGACTCTTTATAGTCTTGAATTTGAGAATCGTTATAATAAACGTTTGATTTTTTTAAATATTTGGATCAATTTCTTTCCGGTGGTTTTGTTCTCAATTCTTCCTTACGAATCAAAATATAATATGGCATTCTTATCTCATTTTTTATATTAACAAACAAATCCAATGTGTTCCACTTCCCATAATCGAGTTCTAATATTCACAATTCCACCATTCAAATTTCTTAACTTTTTCAGGGGTAATTGTATCTCTCATGAAGATTCCTCTAAAATGTTTAATATTTTTGCAAGATTTCTTTCCATTCCCCGAAATGTTAAGGCTTTAATTTTTTTTTTCATTGGTTTGATTTCACGTAAATTCCAAAGTTTTTTCATCTAATCCAGATCCGGTAACATCTTACATACTATTTATTCTAACCAATTTTTAAATGTTTCGAACAATAGGACCACAGCCTTTTTAACGATTGGAAATAGCTTTACGAACAGAAGGAACCAACCCATTTTTAACAATGGAATATTTTTCTCCAAAAATCTAATAAATTTTTCAAAAGTCCACCATTTTTGAGTTCTTTCAATCTGCATTATTAAGAAAATTCTATTCTGGGTTCCTTTATTGATTTTTCTTATGTTTTTCGAGTTTTATTGTATTGTCTATTTGGTTAAAAATATCTTCTCTTCGCCTTTTTTTAGTTGATCTATTTTTTAAATTGATTACTAACGGGTTATTTTCTTCTTAAAAGCGGATTTTTATTTTTTCTTTCTGATTTTTGCTGAAGTTTACGTTCACCTCCATTTATATAGTTAATAATTTCAAGTTCTCTTCGATTCCCATTCTAGTTTATCTTTCAAAAAACATTGCTCCAGCTGTTGGAAAGCGCAACAAAATCTTTCACCTAAACTAGCATCTTTTGATAAAAAATCTATCCATTGCCTTATCTTGTCAAAAACTTTATCTGCGATATGTCTGGAATTTTTGTCTCTATGTTCAGCATAAAAAAATATTCGCTTGTTCCATAGCTGCTTGAATCTAATTTATTTCTATACCAGGATCTCCTCTTTTTAGTCTTTTTTTCGAGTTTTGTGCCAGGCCCCAGGATACGGATAAGTGGTTACGTTGTCATTCAATAAGGTAAATTGTTGATAAAATCATTCAAAAGTCCACTACCCTACAATCTTAGATGAACTTATTGCCGGCAAAACTCGTTTTAAATATTTATTTCCATCAGGTTTTTCAATCAGTTCATCAAGGTTTGTTCGAAAATAAAATCTTTAATCGCTTTCTTTTTCGTTCAAAAAATTGTTGTTTCCAGCCTTCTCTTGAGCATAAATATAAATAATTTAATTCCATCGAGTTTTTGTTCAAATCGTCGATATATCTGTACTCCAATCTTTTTATCATTGGATTTTCTCACACCTGATTCCTTCGATTCGTTTTTCCCAAATTGGTTTAATCAAAATTGTGATATTTTTTACCTTTACTTGACTTTGGTTTCTTAGTTGTATGGATCATTATTTTTGTAAATTGAATCAGATTTCCTATAAAATTTCGAGTATACTTTTTCAAGTCTTCTTCAGAATATATAAACCGTCTTTTGGTAACATCAGTGCCTCCTGTTAAATATATTCTCCATAAACCTTTGGAGTTCCTTCATATGTTTTTTTTCATTAAATAATGATATCTATTTTATGCTCAAAATTCACGGGCAAATTTCCAATCATAAAACTTTTCTTTTTTCTGTCCCAAATACAAACCAAATTTGATCATCCTTTGCTCTAGGAAGAAAATTTTTTTACCAATTTCACCAATTATTATATCCGCTTTGTATCCGAGGACTTATTGGTTCAACTTATGGTAGAGTCTTCAATGATTCGAAGGTCATAAATGGTGTTGAAGATGGTAATTTTGGCAATGTCAAAACTCAGATGTCTGGTATCGAAATATCAGGCAAATTGTCGTAGCAACTGGGGAACCAAATTCAATCGATATTTTGATTATCGGCATTAAAACATTTTCAATTTATGCCCTCAACATTGTTTTATTGCAGGAAGTTACAGGTTGATTAATTTTTTTTGAATTAAGTTCTTGTTCTTCCTTCATCAATTCGATATCTGTTCTTTAAATTTCTTTGATTAATTTCTTTTCGATTTGATCAAGTTTTTTCCGCTTTCTTCAGAAGTTAACGGTTCGCCCATTTATTTAGGAAAATTTTGAAACGTGAACGGATGGAAACGAGAACGATAAACGAGAACGTGGAAACGTAAAAACGTGAAACGGTGGAACGTTGTATTATTTTTTTCGTAAAAACAGTGAACGTGGAACGTCAAAACGTGAACGTGGAACGTGCAAACCCACGACGCAAACGTGAAACACGAACGTGAAACACGAACGTGAAACGTAAACCACGAACGTAAAACATTGAATCGTGAACGTGGAACGTGAACGTAAAAAACAATGAAAAACAAAACTAGATTATCACAACTCGTTTATATTGGAAAATTTATTCAAATATTGCTCGCCATTTTTAGGCTTCTAAAGTTAGATTAATATAGTTAAAAATCCGTAGTCCTTCCTTCCAAATTTTAATCACATAACTCAATAAAGTGGTTAAAACTCATATCAGATCCCACAATAATTGTTATAAATTCTTTCTCGAATAGTGATCATCTTGCTTTAAAAAATACACAACATATTCAGGTTATTTCTATATAACTTGTTTATCAACCTTTGAAAAGCATTGGGAAAGATAAGATTACAAGATTATGTTTTTTTTGTGACGAGGACAGTTTACCGAAATATGTCCTTTATAACGTCCTGATTTTTCCAAAATACTAATCATCAAAAACGCAATTAGAAACGACAAAATTCGGGGTTTACATGTCGCTTAACGGGATACTATGTCCTCAGAAGCATTATCAAAAAATGTGATCATTTTTTTGTTTAAGTTAGTTTTGCTCAATATTTTTCAAAATACTTTCTTTTGTAATTGTTTTTAATAAGGCGTCTGTGTTTCTAAAGATTTACTAAAGACGTACAAATTGGAATAAAGGAATCAACCTATTGTATGCATGAAAAATTCAATTAATAAACAGTTGTTTTTTTTCCCCACATCCACTTGAACCAACTAATTAAACAATCTGATTGGTTGTATCTGTTCTTATTTTCTTTAAAACGTTTGAAGTTTTATCTGATCTTTTTGCTTTAAAAATTTCTCCATTTAAAATAGAAGATTTTGTCATCAATTGTAAAGGCAACGCATTTGCAGTAAAATGAAAGCTGGTTCAAGTTTTTGACTTCAGAAAGCTTCCTAAAATTAGTTCTTAAAACTTGGAACAATCCTATACACTTATTTAGAGAAAAAAAGAAATCAAATTATTTTATCGGGTTTTTGCTTAAGCGGCTCTTTATTCTGTGATAAATTTTGTAATAAATATTTAGTGAAAGTTCTCCTTATTGCATAGGATTTTAGTGTAGATATGAACACTAACAAAATATTATGGTTTTAAACAATAGGATATTATACTTTCGATCAAATAAAAAATTCCCTTAAAAATTATCTGAAAAACATCTCCAAAACAATTCAGATAAATCTTTAAAACTTTGAACCGAAAAACAAGTTTGAAATGCAATAAAAATTATCTCTCTAAATAAACATTCAAATATAAAAGATCACCCAGTAAGAAATAATGTTTTTCAGAAATTATTGTAGATTTATTAGGGTTTGTAATCAAGAAACTATTGGAGCCAAATCAAGGTATATTTAGGAAATATAAAACGGCCAAAATTTTAGTGTGAGACCCGTTCGATGTAATTTGAAGTACATTGTAATCCTCGTTTGAACCTAGTTTTGAAATCATACCGGAACATTTACACAAAGAAATCTGACAATTTTTGTACTCACTTTTTTCCCAAATGTTGCTTATAGGATCAAAAAGTCAGTTGAAAAACCGAATGAAATAGGACTATATTCCCGAATTAGAAAAAAATATTAAAAGAATTCAAATAAAATCGTTCTAACTTATACAAAGGACTCTGAGGGAAATTTAGTTAAATAATGAGAGTAAAACAACAATATAATTTAAGATTGAAAAAGGAATAAAAAATGGAGTTGATGATGGATGACAAAAATTCAAAATATTTTTTATACTTTAAAAAAACAAGGGGGCTATTCGTAAATGGCCCCTTAACAATCTTCATCCTGACACTGTTTTATGTATCAATGAATCTGGCCTTCATTCTCAAAATAAAAATTAACTATAGTTACATTTTTCTTTTCTATTCTAGAATGGAGTCAGTTGTAGGACCTACTCAATAATCAAACTTAGATTTAAATGCAAACATAATCTTTACAATTGTTGACGAAATAAAATAATGAAAATTTTGGATTTAGAGGCTTAAAGTTGTTGCAGAAAATATTGGAATTTAAAAATACGAGACAAGCTATCATAGTATCATGTTAAAGAAAAAATACAAGAAAAAGCTTTGAAAAACATAGATTCTGACAAGGGTATCGAATCGCGACTCTTTACAAAAAATTACATCCAGACACTATTTTCATCAAGGTGAAAAAAAAACCAGGCATATATTCTTTAAATAACTGAAATCTAAAATGAAAGATTTGCAAGAAAACGTATTGTTAAAATTGGGTTTTAGAAGAAGTTATTTACCGAGTAATTAGAAAATATGGCGAGTACAAACTTGAAAAACGAAAATAAGGCAAGTTAAAAGATGAAATAAAACAGTTACAAATTAAAGATGAAATGAAATCATGTGAAAATAGATGAATCAAGAATTGCCGAATGGAATTAATGAAGAGAGATATGGTATGTAAAGATTTTGATAAGAAAAAAATACACCATGTATTTTGGTGTTAATTAAGAATGAGAATCCACATGTGGGTAATGGCCTTATTATGTTATCAGAGCTCAGAAACGGAGAAATATACCAAACCGATTAAAACATCTAAAAATAAATTATCCTGGAATTGAGATTTTGTTCATTGATGACTGAACCAGAATTCTATCAATCTGTATGAACCAAATGAAAGAATCTTTGAATATTTTATACAACGGAAATCATTTTACTACAAAATATGGCAGAAATCTCGACTGATTTATTAGAAATATCTAAATTACATACGATGAAAATGTATAATAAATTTTATTAAACTCTCGAATTATGATATTTTGTTTGTAAATGTTTTTGAAGATAAGGTAACCATTGAATGATTTCGTCCACACTCGCAAAGAGGTCGGTTTCTTTTGACTTTCTACGTTTTAATTCTTCTAGCACAATCTCTACAAAAAGCCTTCTTGTTATCTTTACTATAATGCCAATCGTAAAATTTTAGGAAAATATCCTTGAATTTCCTTTACACAAAACGCAAACCATTTTTTTCTCTTCTATAAACGTTAATTTTTCTAATTTATCGTACTAATTCTTCTTTGCAATAATTTTTTATGACAATCCTTTACAATAATAGTATAATCCCATCTTTGGTATTCTTATTTTTTATGAAAAGCTTCAAAATCTTCTAAATTCTTTGCACCTTGAAACATTTGCTTCTGTGAGCCTCCATTTTATATAGAAAAAATCTTTGACTTTCCTCAATATCATATTCATAAAACACTTTCCGGGTTATTTCTTCATTATTTAAATCCTTTTTATACTATAAGTTACAGGATCTGTGGTTATTAATTTGATAAATCAACAAAGATTTCTTTCTTGACCAATTGTGTCTTAATAATTTTGTTCGAAAATGTTTGTTTTGTTACTAACACATTCTTGAACATGATCATTGACTTTAAATTTAGTTTTCGTGTGAATTTATATCAGGTGGATACATACTCGAAAACTGTCTCTAATATACTCCTTTTCGGCATCTTTATCTACGTCTTTAGGCTTCCATTTTGGATTGTGCTAAATGAAACAGTATCGTTAGATTTCTTTACGATTTCCTTTGAAGAATATCGAATCCATTTAAAGTTTTTAATTAATCTCAAAAATTACTTTTCAAATTCTCATCAATTTTGAGATTCTGTTATATCTCTACTACAATTACTTGATTTCTCTCTCGTTTTCAGTATGATAAATCTTAATGTTGTATGTTCCTTTCAAAAACAAGATCGTTAAATTTCTTTATTTTATGAAACTCTAAACCCTTATCTGTATGAAGTAAGTTTGGCAGGTTTGTGAATTGATCTCTTATGGCATCTTTTACTAATAATCTTCGAAAGTCTTTTTTGAAACATCTTGCCGTTGTTTTCTTCTTTTGATAGCATCCTTGACCAAAGCATATTTTGATGAAAGTAATCAATATACATTTAACATATGACTTGAATCCAATTTCATTTTGAGTCCCGAATAGTTTAGACATTATAACTAAAATCTGCTGCCCATAAATCGTCAATTCCTAAAGTTATAATTTTTCTCTTTTTAAACTTTTTTCGTTACTGGTGCATTGAAATTTCTCTAGCTTCAATCTCGATTTCGTTCCTTATTCTTAGATTCTTTCTTTACTTTGTTTTTCATTTGGATTCTTTATAAATTTACTCTTATTTGTTCTTACATTTTTGAACAGTTTTTAGCTGCAACTCTATACAATCCGTTTTGAGTTTGAACGATTTTAGAATCTATATCTTTTTCGATTGTTTTTCTTGCATTTGTGGCAAGTGAATCCATAATCATTCTTCCAATTTACATGTCAAAGTTTTCCAAGTTTTATATTTTAACTCATCTAATATATCAGATTTTGCTTTCATTTTTATAGCCATAAGGTACATGTATCGATCTTTAATTTGTTCTACGGACAATTTTCTCTTAATCATCTTTAGCGTTCAGTGCTACACTTGTTTATAGTGATGGTATAAAATTACGATGTTTATAGCTTTTTTATTACAAGTCATCCACCCCTAAATTCTTCTTTATCTTTCGAACAAACATCTCTTCAAGTTTTCGACTATTTATTGTTTTATTTACAACGGCTTCTCTTAATTCCTTTAACACCTAACTGGGTTTTTATCTAGATTATTTGTACAGAAGTACAATCTTTGATCTTAAACCAAAAAATTCTTTCTAAAAACTTCGCTATTTAACTCATCTTTGAATTTCCCTATTACCTTCTTATTTTAGTAGTGAAACATTCAATGATCTTTTGGATAATCACATTGTATCAAAAGTCACGCTATATTTTCTTTAATAATTTTAAAAGGAATCCTCGTTTTTCAATTCTAGAGAAAAATATACTGTCTGTTATCCATGTAACACAGGATTACAAAATCTGGATCAAAACTTCTTTAATTTTGTTGTAATAAAACTCGTACATTAGCAATATTTGAGAGGTCGAGTAACTGAAAATCCTATGTTAAATCGGTTTTTTGTTAAATTCTAACCTTTTGTTTTTGTACAGTGTGTACTCCGCTATACAGTTGTCGTCAAAGATGTTAGAAGCATTTGAAATTTGTATTTCTTAGCTTGGTTTCATTGAAAAATTCTTACATTTCCTTAGTCTAATATCACATCTGTTTTCTCACATTTTCCATAGATATTTTCCAAAAAACTGAGTTTGTTTCATTAACTTGTAAAAGTCCTTCTCAAAGTCCACTTGTAGCTTTTGGTTCTCATGTTGTTTGTGTTTTAAAATACAATGTAATCCTTTCATAAAAGGCTTCTGATCGAATGCCAATAACTCTATTCACCATGTTTCAAAATTCATACCTTGTTCCAAATAGATACTTCAAAATTTCTCGAATGAACAACGTATTCAGTTTTTATATCCAGTTAGAGTTGTGCAAAGTTTGTTTTTAAAATGTTCTGGAGCAAGAGGTAATTCCTTTGTGATGTTCGTGTAAATTTGTTGGAGTATTCTAGATCGACTTCAAGAATTTAGCCTCAATAATCTTCGTCGCCAGTGAGGTTCCAAAATTGTTTCTTTCCATTCTGCTGTTGTATACGTTTTAGGATTTCCACTTCCACTTGATTTCGATTATATGGTAAATTTTTGCATAAGTTCCATACCCATAAAGGTTGTTTGCATCGACCGTACAATCAGATAGTTTTCGTGCTTTTGTCTTAATCAAAATCTTTCAAATATTTGTTATTTTGGCTTTAAACATATCGTTTTAAATACATAGAGAAATGCCTCCGCGAATACCTTTTTGTTCGATCATACAAATACATATTATAATCATCATAATTAATCTGTAATATCTATCTTCTGTTAATTTTTAACATAGCGTCCCATTGCAAGACTGGGAGCTGTTAGAATAGTGTGCTGGATCAAGTTTATAGCAATTCAAACAAATATTCGCTAAAATTTTCAAAGATATCAGCGAGCAATTAGGAACATCTTGAATGTTATAGAGAGTCAGAGTAAATTTTCCAAGATTTACTTATCTTTTTAATTTGTTCCAAACATTTAAGTTTTGTGTTTGAAAATCTTTCTCGAGATATGCTTCTCATCTGTCAAAGACTGAATAGATATCTTGAATTCTCAATTCTTTCTTGTGTAATCAAGTTTTTTCTAATACTGTCGATAAATTCATAGGGAAATATTCCCTTTTCCAGATAGGAATTTTAAAGATTCTCTTCTTCGATCATTTGGTTGTCTATCTAGAATTGGTTCGCGTTCAGACCATCTTGTATAAAATGATTTGTAATGTTTGAAATCATCTTTTTTGAAGGTTTTTAGCTAACTTTTCTATAGACGATTGCCATAAATCTGAACGTATCTTCTACGAAAGAAAACTTGATGAAACTTTTCTTGGTTTATCCAAAACTTCAAACTCATACCCATATTCCTGAATTTACTGAATAATTTATGTAATCTTTTCATCGGTGTTTTTGCGATCAAATCAACATTACCATAACTGTTTTAGCCAATTCTTTTTATGTACAATATGAGCATCGTAATTTTGACATATTGTTGGCAGAAGAAAACGGGAATTATTTTGAGGAAATTTGAGCATTCAAGTTTACAAGATAAATGAGCAGCACCTCTAAATTTACCTGTTACAATGACAATGAATCTCGTAACTTTTTTTGCTTGTTTGATTAATCAAAAAACCCTCACATTCACAAAATATGACAAAGACTGGAATTTTGGTACGCTTAATTCCTTTCTTCTTCGGTCAATTTTCATAGGTATTTTATTCTTAGAATTTATACTTTTTAGCTTATGTAATTTCTCACGATAATTTATTAAGTTTCTTTACAAAAAATTTTGGCAGGAACATTTGGCAAATCTTCTTCATTTTTTGCTCTATAAACATATAGGTTTGTAACATGCGATTTGTCACATTTGCTTTCGAGAAACTAAATATAGAGTAAACAACCATAAGGAATGTGCTTCTGAATCTTGGTTGTAATCGATCCTTTGTGTGATTGTTCTTTGCATGTCGGAATTTTTTCTACTATGCTTTCAAATCCATATAAAATAAACGTAAGGCATGAAGAAAATTTTCTTTTGATTAATTAGTAAATGATGTTGTTTGACCTGGAAACGGCATAATTGGCTTACAAAACTTCTGTGTTGCTTGCCAAATTTCTAAATGGTCTGTTAAAATCTTCCAGATTTGTAGGAAATGGCTTTAACACATCTTCTTGCATAAGAAATTTTTTATTTTTAACACTTAAGATAACTGAGAGAAAACGATGCTTATTTGTAAATCTGTTATCAAAACATAATGAGATTTGTCCAATCTTGGTTTTAACCATACAATACACAATAAATCGATTTCTAAGCTCCGGCAATCATAAATTTCTAGAAATTATGTAACGGTAAACAATATTGAGTTTTTCATCAAAACTATAGTACATTTACAGACATTTTCGGATAATTTATACTTTGGCTTTACTGCTTCGTTTTTCAAATAATTGTAATATCTTCTTACTGTAAAGGACATTGGATACTCCGAAACCTGAAAATATCTTTCTCGAGTCATTTACAAATTTCTCCGTATTGCATTGCTCTGTCAGCATTTCTTTATAGGTTTTTTCAATAGCGCATCGGATAGAATAATCAAAACAGAAATCATTCTTTATATTTTGATATTTACACAAGCTTTTCTTATCTTTGATTTTCTTTGGACAAATCGATAATATGATCCTGCGTTCATTATTTTCGTGTTTTATTAAGGCTCAAAACTAGTTTGTTTGCAGCTTTTAAATGTGTCCAATACCTGAAAACCCGGTTATTTGGATGATTTTGTCTGTTCTCCGATGTGATTAATTTTATTAAATTGCTTATGTAATAAAGTCGTTTTACATCAAAGATCTCGTCTTGCTTTTTATAGTAAAAGTACAATTGGACAAGTTTGTGTATTCACCGAGTTCACTAAAGTTCGTTCGTATATCCGCATTCTATAAGAGAAGATTATCCTTTACTGATTTTTCACAGTTTTTCTTGAAATTTTTCGTATTAAACTTTTTAATTTCTGGGCGCAAAATACTAGAAAGATATTTGTAAATTGACATGAAATTGTCCTGTTCAAAAATTTGTTAAAATGTATTGCTTAAATAGACCATGTATGAGGATATAAACTTCTCACATCAATGATATTTTTCAGGTTTCTCATTAAGAGTTTTGTCAATTTTCGTTCGATCATTTTCAGACTTAGTTTTATCGTTGGGTTTCTTCCAATGGTAACAAATTTCTCAGCGATTTGATTTGAATTTTTCTATCATCTTTAAATAGATTGAGATCTTTTTTACTTATCCTTAAAATTTTTCATTTAGTTCACGCAATTTTTCTTATAATTATACATAGTTTTGGTGATCGGCAATTTGATTTTCTTCTAGGCGCAAGTCCTCAAATAATTTTAGTTCTTTTTTCATAAATATCTTTGTTCTTCAAATGATTCTTTTTCGACTTAGAATGTCGGGGTAAAATGAGTGTTCGAAAAACATCTTTTTTGCAGTACGGGCAGGATATCTTTTTTTCCTCTCCATTTATAAAACTAGGGAAAAATTTGAGAATCTGCCAAGTTTTACTTTTTAGTAAAATATCTATTTTATTTAAGCTGAAAAATAGCAATAATTTCAGTAGATTTCTAAGGATTTTTATCAAAATTATGATAAAATCAGCACAATTTATGGTTGGAATCACAGTCCGTCTCCCCCTTTCCCTCCTTTTGATTCTTTTCTATTTAAAGAAGAAAAATTTGTTTAACTTTAATCACTTTGAAAAGTACAGGATTTTTAACTAAAATTTGATACAAAATCAACAAATTTATGGTTAAACAGCCTTTGATTCTTCTATTTATATAGAAAAAATTTCATTATCAACTTTAAAGCTAATAAAATTCGCCAATAATTAGAGAAATTCAGTAGATTTTCAGGGATTTTTTTCTTAAAAAAACTCTAGTATATATGCACCTTAAGAGCTGTGGTGTTTTACCCTAAAAACGTGTTTTTAGGGTCAAAAACCCCGGTTTTTTGTGTATTTTTGGAAGTATAGTGTTGATTTTTCACCTTAAAAGTGTAGAAGTATTAATTTTTTTTCTATGTAAATGGCACTGTTACAAGAGTTGAATAAGGTTTGGGTGATTTAACATTCAAAGAATACAAAGAAATTAATTAGAATTAGAAGTAAAAATAAGAAATAACAAAAATTGTTGAATTATTGGAGGAATAATGAAAGATAAATTCGGCGTTTACAATAATTGCCGAGTTGGTAAGATTGTAAAAGTACACTTGCCCAAATCAGATTTTGACTTGGTTTTGGTGATGAAAAAAAGATTAAAGAATTGAACAAAAATGAAAACATTATCACTTGGTTGTTACTGGAAAGAAGACTATTAAAGATTTAAAGGACTGTGTTACAATTAAACTTCGGTGGAATAAAGATTTCGAAGATTCTGGATATTTTTTCATTAAAAACATCTTAAGAAAATTAGAAAGCCTACAGATGAACAGTAAAACAGGCTTTATAGATTCGGTTAATTTTTTTTTTTTCCCATTTCGTGAGTATACAAGATTAGGTTTATTGTCCTTTAAAAACAGTATTTTAAACGATTGATTTTCTGGACTGTCCCAAAAGTGGAGCTAGAACCCTCACATTCATATCTACTTTATATATATATATATAAATGGCCATCAGCCGAATTTAATTTCAATAAACCATTGAATAACAAAAATTAATATACAATGAAATTAAAATTTCACCAAAATAAAAAATAATCTAGTGCGTAATTTATGTAATGAAAATATGGTGACATGATTGGATTGATGGTTTTATCAATCTTTATGAAAAATTAAAAAATGTACTACGTTTTGAAATGTTTTACATGGATTAGAAATATATTGGACTTTTAGGCAATAACATTTTTATCTCAACCTCCAGAATTCTAATATATTCGATATTGGAAATATACATTTGTAAAATTTCCAAAATTTTTCATAACTTTAATCTGAGCAGAGAACAACTACTATAAAAAACAGTTTACTGTAAATTATTGTATAAGGCTTTTTAGTACTCCAACACAACACACAGACGTAAGATTTTACTTAGTGATTATTTTTGACACAAAGTTAGGGTTTTCTAGTTTATTTCTCTCATAGCTTTTTAACTACTAACCGGTTATGTATTTTCTTTGTTGTAACAATCTTAAGAGGTGACATCAAATACACCAATTATTATTGTAAAAGTTTTAGCTAATAATAGAACCAAATATAAAAGCTTTTCTAAGGGAAGGCCTATCAGGCATGAATTTATGTTTATACAATCCAACTATATCAAGATTTGTCTACCATTAGGGAGGAAATAGCAAAAACCTTATGTTAAAAGAAGAGTCACACATAATGTGATCAAAGCCATGAATAAAAGGGAAAATATTTACAAATGCACTGTCCTCCTTGTAGCTTTGCTGATTGCAAAGTTTTTATGTAATTTTTGTTAGGGCTTGTATAATGAGTATTTTGAAATTCTAATGACTGCAACCTTTGCCATGGTTATAATTTCACTGTAAGAGAAAGTGATCAAAAGTTGGAATCAGCTTTAAAATATGTTTAATTTCTAAAACATATAATATTTCTTTAAAACCCAATACGAAAAGTACAATTAGTTTTAATACATTTATTTTAACACCGATTAAATATAAGGATAGTTGAAAATAAAAATGATAGTAAGTGACGATGAAATATACATGTAATTTTAATATTGCACGAGGGATCATTTGATCCATTTAAGTACAGATGTTTATACGTTCAAGTTTAAAGATTCAGTGGTTTGAGACCTCTGAGGTTATAACAGTAAAACATATGAAACACAGTTGAATTTCTCCATATAACATTTGTCTGAATAGCCTGTAACAAGTAGAGAAACAATTTTTTAGGAGGAGCGTGAAAGAATCTTAATATATAGAGATTCCATTAATTTGATTTTGTGGAAATCACCTTATATCGTGACATAATGGTGGCGCCAAGATAGTTTTTAATCATTTGCCAGTAGGAAGTTTAAAAATACTCTTTTCAGTATTCTCGGTTTAAATTGTTGAAGGAACTAAAACAAAATTGTGACTGGCTCTTATACCAGGTATGTTGAGCTTTTAGAACCACCTCTAGTACGAAAGAATTTTATATTTCATATGATTTGATATAATTGTTTTATGTCCGACACAAAATTCTACATTGGTAAATCTCTAACTTCCTTCCGTAATTCCATCGTAATTTATTAGGAGCTTTTTTCATAAAGTAGTATTCATCATTTGAGTTTTAAAATAATATACACGTACTTCATTATTACCGTAAGAATTCCTTAGTTTCTTTGTGGAGATATTCCGATATGTATAAAAGGGACGTTGGGATGTACGAGGAAGGAAAATATATAGTTATTATAATTAATATTTTCGTGCATCCATTGTATTGTCCCTTATGAATAGGTAGATATATAATGAGCAATCTTCGCTTGTTAAAAGACCTTCGTTTGTTTGTTAAAAAAAACCAATGTGGCACACGTTTGTTCAACATTTTAAATTTTTAATAAATCAGCGAGATTAGCATAAAAAACAATAATTCATAGTTTCTGGTAGGAGTGGTAACGCTATTAACTTTTTTAATATACACGCTTGATTGGTCCTTTAAAATGCATATTTACTTTGTTATTTTATGTCGTGGAGGCTGAAATGTCTGAAAATAAAACTTTCTAAATATTGGGATATTGGAAAATTTGTGGTAATAAGAAAGTAAGTAATTGAATAAAGCAAGGGCTTCCCTTTTTATACAATATTATAAAGACAATAGGCAACTGTAAATGATGATAATCATTTTATGATTGCTCTCCCAATATTGTTTTTTTTAACGAACAATTGTTAATTTAAATGAAATGCTTAAATGTTACATTAAAAAATTTGCTGAATTTTTTTACTAGAATGTTCTACATAATGTGGTTTTGTGGTACTATTTTTCCGATAATTTTTTTCTGAGTTAAAAATGGAGTTGTAATTTGAGGTCTGTTGTAGTACAAATCTTCATAATAGATTTTATATAACATTCAGATTGAATCTTTCTTTAACGTTTGTTTTTGGCGATTGAAACGTTTGAAAGAGGATTAACAGGGTTTTCGAGGCCTTTAACATCGACGTTTAATGTTACAAAAGGTATAACAGAACGTTTCGAGGATTGGAATCTACACACATCGTCTATGAAGAGGGGGGGATTAATTACACAAACAAATTAATAAAGAACAGAAAGATGGAAACGAAGGCCATAATAAAAGGCTTAAATACAACGGGCAGTTAAAGAGCACAATATTTTTGGTATTTTAGTAATAAAATTCCCAAATAACTAACTTGGATACCTACAGATAAGTAATAGGTTTTAACCATATCTCGTTTTGTAAATTACGTATCGTTTTTCCAATTCACAACCACTGATTCGCCTATGTAGAACATTCATTTTCTTATAGTTAATCTTTCACTCAGATTGATTAGAATCAATAATTTATCATTCTGAAAAGTGTTTATTTTTTTATTTTGTTCCTTTATTAATTATAATACGTATCATTTCTGTTTTTGTATATATTTTAAATTGTTATTGGAAAACTCTGCTTATAAATTGTAAGTAATTACCTTCATTATTATTTATTCGTACGTTCTCCCTAAAAATGTTCCAAGGCATGGAGAAGAAGAGAATGTTAAACAAATCATTTGAATCTTTGGAGAACGAGAGTTCATAATCATAAGGCAGAGGGTGGGGAGTGGCGGAGAGTCAAATTTCTCACCCTACTTTTTGCCTAACTGGTGGAAGGGTCGCCAAGTTTTAGTGTAAGTTAAGGCAGTAGTCAAATTTCTCACCATACTTTTTACCTAAATGGTGGAAAGGGTCGCACAAGTTTAGAGCAAGCTTAAGGCAGAGTCAAATTTATTCACCCTAATTTTTACCTAACTGGTGGAAGGGTCGCCAAGTTAGAACCAAGTTAAGGCCAGAGTGGAAAATTCTCACCCTACTTTTTACCTGACTGGTGGAAGGGTCGCCAAGTTTAGAGCAAGTTTCTAAGGCCAGATTCAAATTTCTCACCCTACTTTTTACCTAACTGGTGGAAGGGGTCGTCCAAGTTTAGATGTCTCAAGTTAAGGCAGAGTCAAATTTCTCACCCTTCGTTTTACCTAACTGGTGGGAAGGGCGCGCCAAGTTAAGGCAGAGGTCAAAATTTCCTCACCCTACTTTTTTACCTAACTGGTGGAAGGGTCACCAAGTTTAGAGCAAGTTAAGGCAGAGTCAAATTTCTCACCCAGACTTTTTACCTAACTGGTGGAAGGGTCTGCATGTTTAGAGCACTATAATAAAATAAAATCACTGTTTTAAATCCATTTAGAATACGTTGAACGTTTTGTTTATAAAACCAGATGGAAAATAACCGCAAATCATGTGTCTTAGTAATCCAGTAGTGAATAGTACATCAAAGGTTTAAGGTAAAGCTGGATAATTTTCGGGTATCTCAAAGTAGTGTTTAGTTATTGCTTCCAAAACGCGTTCTAAACAAGAGAATTGGAAATACTTGTAACGTGTCTATAGTAATAGTTAATTTCTTTAAACCAATTTACAACTATTTTTGTTTTTAGTCATAAGAGCGATTAATTGTGTTCTAAACTAATAACCGACCTTTATTTTAAAAATGCACAAGTTCCAATGGAATTCAATAATTAAACTCAGTATAACTTA
>NW_025785036.1:0-26561 GCF_021130785.1 Homalodisca vitripennis | reverse complement strand
AGCTTATGGACTGTATGTAATTCCTTGTTAATTTTTGAACACAACATACTTCTTTATAAAAAGTCCATTATTAACTAGAAACAATTTTAAGTGATAACATGAATAACAGTAACAATCTTCTTTTTTATGTTAATACATGAAACAAACACAACAATATCAAAAATGTGGCGTATCACTCACACCACATCTTTCTTTAGTGGTGTAAAACCAAACATAGCATGAAGCATATCACAAAAATTTGGTAAATAATCCAAGACATGGGCGATGATCGCACTGGTCTGAAAATTATCGAGCTGGAAGCACAAAAATTAAAACACTAGATGAGAAAGAATACCGTTTCAAAAGCAAAAAATTTCTTGAGATGATAGGAAGTTAACTCGTGGTAGTGGTAGGGTGTAAGCAAGCAGAACAGATTAGACTCATGCACATAACACATCGCACTCTAGACCACCTGTCTAATCTACAACTCTATAACCTTAAAACTACTAAAAATTTATCGTACCTAGCTAAACGAACCTACTGCCACTCTACCTAAACTAACCGGAGGTATTCCTTGCTTCACAAACCAAATAAACTACAAAACCCCAACCGGACTAAGTCAACTCCTCAAATCAAACGTCCAATAAAATATTATTAAAATACATACAAAACAGTTCGAGGATTTTACACTTAACATTACTTCACACATTCTTCGACATTAGGCATTACAATTTAATTAAAACATCTATATAACTGAATAAAGTAAATAACTGTAATCGTAACATTGATTTACAAAAAAATGTATCCCTTTTGTTTTTGAACCACGTCTGGTAGTCAGGAGAGATGCTATCAACCATCAATTAATCAAAACTGCCACGCTTTGATGTATATCCTAAGATAGCCCACTCCATGAGTGTAAGTAAGCAAATCAATCAGTACTATAGCGAGCATTAAGTTTTGGGTGTAGGTAACAAAATAAACAACCGCATACTGAGAGATACTAGCTTTCAGTTTAACAGCTTTAATGCTAGGAATGTGTGTGAGAAGACAGCAGATAGAAAATGTTGTTAGGAAAAACAACAGCTGTGGCAGTTCAGCTAAAAAAGACATCAGTTCACTATGCTTGCCCAGCACTTAGCTGATATTGTAATACATTTTAATAAATGAAAAGTAAGAATTTATTAAATAATCCAAAAACACTGTTATACAATATAGAAGAATGGCTTACCCTTGCAATCTTCACTATATGCTTAATACACCAAACCACCGCAACTCATTACTCAGACATCTGTCGTCAGTTGGTAAGGTGTGCATTTCTGAAATCGGTAAACATGGTACATTACTGTATAAAGTGTAAGATATCATGTTAATGTAGCTCACGGAACAAACAGTTATATCAAATAAAAAATCTTCAGTGCTTGGTAACCCGTTACCATCCCCAGTAGCTACAATAGAATGTGTTAAAGCTACAAATTTATGTTCTAGAAACTAAAAATACCACCCTAAAATGTGCGATATTTACTAAATAAAGTATTTTCCATTGTTTTATGACGAACTAGCCATGTTTTAAACAATATAACAAGAAATACAAAAAAGTGCAAGGGACACTGAACTTAAATACAGAAAAAATGTTCTAGAGTTGAGAAAATAAGTTCACAGTAATCACATATTGAGGAAGCACAGATCGGGCAGCAACTTGGTCCAATGAAGTACCCCCCCACTTAATTATGTAGCTGTATTTTGTATACATAGCAGGAAGGAGGAGGCCAACCTCGAGAACACTTTTTAACCAGGAGGTGGCATTTAGCACAAACCAACGAGCGCGATTCGGCAGCCTCTTGTACAGGAAAGTGTCCTAATTATACAATAGTCCTGATGGTATTTGGTAGAAAGTGTCAAGCTAAAAATACCATGTTTTGATGATATAACAATTATTATGGTTTTCATATTTATTTAAATAACCCCTTTCTGTTAACCCTCCCATTTCAAAAATCGACATCACTAAGACCAAAACCAACATGGCTAACAATTAACTTCTTCCTATATGTGAAATTCCCTCTAATCAATTCGACATAAAGCTAGGTTGGAATAGCTTAGTTCCTAAGTCTAACCTAAGCAAAATTGGCTCTTAGTAGCTCTTGGCCACAAAATATGTTTTAAAATTATAAACATAATGGCACTATTAGGTTTTATTTACACTGGCAGATTTGCACAATAGCGGAAGGCGTATCCAATATTTTTCTGTATTGGATCAGTTAATTATAATCCTACATATTTGCTCAATTGAGAAATGACAACGTGAGTACCTAATTTAAAGAATATGTTATGCCAAAATTGCAGCTATTTTTTTATTTCCATGAACAATTTTTTTCTGCGGAAAAGGATACAATTCTTGCCAGGATGATATCACCAGGTTCGATAGCACTTGTACATTTCCACTCGGTCCTTCTCGAAGCTTGCGGACATCCTCCTTCCGCAGTATGCCTCGGTACGGCCTGGTCAAGACAGTGTCTCCAATACAAGTGATCAGGCACTTGGCAAACCTCTGATTGACAACCATCCACCTGATGAAGAGAATTATAGTGATTAAAATCATAGATGAGCACAAAATAAATAACAAATACTGTAGACATTGTTTACAGTAATTTCACTTTGAGGTGACTCTGAGACAAAAAATTCAATTGAGAAATAACCAGACATAAGCATAGAAATATTATGAATCCTACAAGTTTAACAAGACCGTGTGATCAAACAGAATCAAGTTAAAACTTGTATTGGGCTTGTCTCTAACATTAGGAGATTTATAGAAAAGAAAGTGGAATATTTTCCACAATTCACTTAGTACCTGACTGTCATCAATAGTTAGTCAAGTAAAGACGCAATACTTCCAAAGTATATTTTTTCTATCGTTCTCTCTTCCATAATTTTTATTAGGCTAGAACAAATGATGTAGTCATTTTCTGAGAAATAATCCAGCCCATTTTTCTGAGAATACAGTACTTTTTTAGCAAATGATGCAAAACTGGCTGAAAACAGAACAGAACATCTTATAAACCTTGAACTTATTCATGTTGTGAAGGAAACTGTCCGGAAAAATCCTGTTTCCTTAACAATACTTCCATCGTCAAAAATAACCTTCAAACAAAGAATTTATTCATGTTGTTCTTCGATGTATTAACAACCAAGTTTAAAGCCTCATAAGTCGTATTTTCAGAAAAAATGTTCTTGAGTCTTGACTTTGGAATCTGTGTTACATTACATTAATTTCATAACAATGAACATAGCTGTAATTACTAGTAAAAACTTATAGCGTAATTCACAATCAGCAATTAAAAGAAAATCCTATAGCTGGTTCCTAAAACGGACAGGATGGTTTGAGAGAGGAGACACGGTAACTATTGAGTGGAGTGGCACGGTGGTAGACAGACGGACAACATAACGCGCAGATACTACTTAGAGGAACTAAGTTTACTCTACTACTGCATCACAAATCATAGGAATGGAGGCCAGGTGTCTAAGAGTCCACGTAGTTCCTGCCACGACCACTATGATCGCATGGAAATGAAAACGCTTGCCCCATTAACCCCCTCTTAAGATTAACATTCAGTAAACACATTATGTGTTAGAAGTGAGGACTTTTAGTCCTAACTTACCCTCTAATGAAGCCAAGTTTAATTTCATTTCATTATTCTAAATATTGACGTAAGAAAGATTTTCACTTACTTTGGCTGTTACAATATTTCCTGGAGCGGGCACTATTACTTTGATCATTGATACTTCTTACTTCAATGATGTTTCCCTGAAACAGGAGTATAAATTCAAGCACTGCTTAACTATTAAACATAAACAGGACATATCAATATGGTATTTTTTTTTCTGAACATATTTTTCAAGAAAGTTTTCCACAAAATTATTATTTTTTTTAAATATTTCAACTGATTGTGAATCACTCAGTAAGAATAAAAACACTTGTTAACCATACAACATACAAGATTTCCCGTCAGAAATTAATAAGAAATTCTTAAAAAAAAAGCCTTGAGCAGGCCAAAAAATTTCTACAATCTATAAAAAAATGTGAACATTGTACTGACAGTGAGTTGTCCTTAACAAAACCAAAATTGATTTGGTAAAAACAGTAAAATCTTTTGAATGTGCTATGGATGTTCAAAAAATATTTGAAAATGAAATTTTTATACATAGACATATAAAAATCAAATTTAAACAATTTGGAAAATCCTAATTCACACAAGAATTGTTTAATTTATCGAATGTTAAGTTTTATCAACAAGAATTCACAGGACAGAAGTTTTATGAGAATATATTATTGCTTCCATCACTTTGTTAGATGTAAATAGAACTAATAATATTATTTATCTCAGTATTACAAACAGAATTTAACAAGCTACAATGTTTAATTTGCTATATATTTATGTCTAGCTGAAATTATGTGTTTTAGTTTTTATCATACTGATTAAAAATTAGTCACATATCAAGAGTAAATTTAATACCCAGAACTTAAGTATCCCTGCCTTAAATTTATGCTGTAACTAAAAACACAAATATTGTCAAGCGTCTTCGTCGTTAAGCATATAAAAAAATTTTGCAATACGGAAAGTGAGGAAATGAGTAAGAACATTGAGTTAGGGTTAGCTTGCAAAACCAGGTAGGGATCTCCTGTAGTAATTCTTAAGAAGAAAGGGCTGCAGTATAATAGTAATGCCACTACCACCACAATCAAATCATAGATATTCATAATTATCTAAACTACCGAAACCAAAATGTCAAACCGAAATTGCATTATAAGGTATTTTCAAATTACAATATAGTTCGGTCTTTGTTTTCATATCTAAAAATTAATACTTTAATGACAAGTAAAAAAAATTATCTAGGCTATGTGTATTTATAAAATGTTACAAACAAAACAGTGTTACGTTTAGTTAGTTTTTAACTATTTTAAAGGATAAACGTGACTGACAGACGTCACCATTGTTCGTGTGCGGTCATTACTCATATATCATGCAAATAATTTTTACTTTTTTTTGAATTAATGTGGAAAAAATATTGTTATCCAACACATTAAACAAGCTGGCATTAATTAATTGTTTTTAAATAATTAGAATGTTTTTGTATTGGATAGTTTAGGTATTCCAACCGATTAATTTGGTACCCTGATTCGAGTGTGGTGGTGGTCACTTACTATACTGCACACAAGAAGCATTCTTTCAGTATCAGGAACAGCTTATACAGTACCTTCTCTTGCTTGATAACATGAACAACACCGGTTTGTGAAGAGTAAATGTATCCTTGGCGCTCATATGTGCCGGAGCCCACAGAATGTGTGCTGTCCTGCTAGACAGAGCCGCTGACCTAGAAATATCACAAACTGTTACAACTGAAAACCACGTACATTTGCTATGAACGGTTTTAAAAACTGAAAAATACTACCAGCAATGAAGACTAAGAAATAGCAACCTGTTAAAATACATCTACATTTCCATGCTAAAATCCTTTCCAATCAAAAACATTTGCTTTCCTCATGGGTTTTACCATAAAAATACCAAGTCAGACTGATTTTTCTCAGAAAAAAGTGGGTAAAAAATAACTTTTGCAGGACTCCAAGCTAGACATCTTGATCTCAGTACACTATTAAAGAGTGAAAATCCAATTACTGTGTATCTGCCCAAAAGTCTGTATTTTTAAGAGTACTGGTTCATTGAGGGCAAGAATAGGCCCTATGTTTTGCTGTTTTAGATTTTAAGTAACTTTCAAAAACTTGAAATTATTCATATATACTGGATAATTGTAAATTTAGGCTATAAGTTATTTTTAGTTTTATCCATCAAAGAACCTATGTATAAAATATTTGCGGTACTTTGGGATTATACCTGACCTACGAACCACACGTATGAAAGAACGACAAAAATACTAAATTAATAGAAACAAAACATGATAAAACGAAAAAAACAAACCTCTTTAATTACAAAATTACAAGGCATTATCCCAAGTTAATTGTGATCGGTCATTGTTGGTCCGCTGTTATCTTAATCTTTCTCGAAGAATCTTGATTTTACGGCAGGGCCGTGGCGGCATCACATAGATTAATTTAAGTTTTTTTGCAAGGTACATAATTGCCTTTCCATTAGCAATTCAAATTTATATTCCTGATCCAGCCCCTCCTAGATAATTTGATATTTTACTGATAGGTACTATCTCCGAGGGATGTTTTTTCTTTTTGGTTGTACTGATGCATGGGAGGCACTTCACGCATTTTGGGTAGGGCAGAGTGTGATCAAGATTAAAAACAACAAGTTTGGAGTTTTTATTTTTTTCAACTAAATTGTTTGGTAATGTTTGATTTTTGTTGAATTTTTTGTGTTTGGAGTAAATGGTAGGGGTAAAACACGGAAGTACAACAAAGCGACGCTCCAGCTGAATGGGCAACGAGACTCTGCAATCACATTATCTAATAGACCGCTCGACTTTGACCTCTGTCTGAGGATGGGGAGGGTTTGCGATAAGACAATTCCTGTTTTATATTGACGAAATATTGTTCTAAGCTAATCTAGTAATCAGTAGAAGCAAAATGTCAAATAACGATTCATGTCTGGGTGTGGTCGGTATAATCCCAAAGTACCATATTTGCTAACACTCAGCTAAATCCCATGGAGTTACAAGCACCATCATAGAACTTATTGTTACTTATAACAAATAAAACTTCATGCAAACTCTCAAGTCTATAGGTCAATTAGTTTTGAGGAATGGTGCAGACAGACGTAAATGAAATTTTTTCCAGCCTCTCGATTGACAGGCCTCGCTAACAATCAGCCAATTAAACCTACTTTTGGTAAATATTAAGCTCAGCGACTACCGCTCCAATCGCCGTAATTTTTTGCATACTAACACAGGTTAACGTAATTTCACCGAAAACAATAGTCCTAACATATAAAAACCAGTTTTTCGGCAGTAAAATGTTGGCAATACAAAAACACATAAATGACAAGATTTTTGACTATCAAACTAAAAACAATGGCCGACCATGGTCATTTTGATGAGTTGACAGTAGTCACGTGACAAACAGGAAAGTTTCCGATTGGCCGGGCGGGTCACGTGACCTATAGGACGGCTTCGATTGACCGCCAGACGTAAACAAACAAACCCACATGGACAAGGAATAATTAGTGAAGTTATTGACATGGCGTGCGATGGTTCTTGTCACAAGCTAAAAAGACCCTAGCTTGCGTATTCAAAACTCAGATCACGCGATGCTTGCCCGCTGCGCAGCGCTTTGCGCTGCTTGCTCTTTTAGAAAAAAAAATTAACTCGAGCTTGCAAAGTCCAAGCCCAGATCACGCCATGACTGTTTACACACACAAAACTCAGACAGAACTAACGCAGGTTTCATTACAGACAAAAGGTAAACCGGGCGCGCGTTTATCACTGATAAGATAAGACGAGTTTATACTAGAAGTAGTACCTGGACTACTGCCCTACGAACTAATAACACACAAAAAACTATTAAATGCAATGTCAGTCAGGTTTTTTTAATTTTATTTTTTCCGACATTTTTTCTGGGGGTGGGGGAGTAAACGGCTACGGCGATAATCGGGATTATTTTTTTCGGTGAAATTACGTTAACCTGTGTTAGTATGCGAAAAAATTACGGCGATCGGAGCGGTAGTCGCTGATCTTAAGATTTACCCTAGAACTATTGGGAGCAGAGTAGGATCATTTATTTTGAGTAGTAATGAATGACTGCTTTCAAGAAAGTGGTTTGAAAGTATTCTCCCCATACAATCATGTCTCCCTTCTGTATAAATACTCATAGAGATGATTCTGTGAACATGTCGGTTGGTATGCCACTTCTTAAACTTTGTTTCATGGTAGGCTACTCCACGAGCTTTCAACTTTCTGAGTGATTTAGTACCAGTTTGCCGGGTCTAAAAATTTGTCTCAACGGTTGAGGATAAAAGCACAAACCACATTCACTCAATCCAAAATATGCCTTCCACATGTCTGTGACTATGGTTATCCACATAATGGTTTTTCAGCAACATACAAACATCTTGAAGAGAAGAAAAACACAGTTTATCATCTTTAAAAGCATTTTCAATGTGTTTTCTAAAGTTGGCTGTCATTTTTGATTCAATGAAGTCACTTACACAAATTAAGAAGTAAAATATTATTTTTTATTATCTGAAACAGTGTTTACAGTTGATACAGACGATATAAGTTAATCTTTTTCAAACTAGTTAATCAGAATCGGTTGGTTATATTGATGTTTACAATTTAGGTAATATTGTCAACGTCAACTTAAAAACCTCTACTAGTTCCTTTTTCAATAATTTTTTAATGTAAATATATTTACCTTAAAAAAACCACTACGTTAATTATTAAAAAGCAAGAAAACTACAATATTAACCTATATATCCTACCTGGTATACAAATAAGGTCTTTGCCTTCCATTACACAGATATTAAAGTTGTAATACTTTGAATTAATATGATCACGTCAAAGTAAACCCCTTTACAACCTATTCAGTAAAAATAATACAAACAATACAAGTATCACATTGATGGAAATTAAGGTAACCTCAAATACTCCGCACTTCTAAAACTTGTTGAGTTTGTTTTGACCTATTGAGGTTATGTTATTCCTTTCTCAATCCATCCCATCCAACCATTCGCCATCGTCATAGACTACTAAAACGTTTTGGTTTTATTGTCCTGAAGCCCGTCTTAGCACCACCACGAACATAATTTTTCAAAATAACTTATTCGTGTTATTACAATTCAATCGCTTTTTTCAGAATACCTCGAATTTATAATTAAATAATAAAAGCTTAAAGCCACATGTATTCTTGTCCTAATATATTTTTGAGTTATAATGGGAGTACGTTAATATTGGAGTCTTATATCCCTTTTGTATTCTTTAAAAATTCCTAACGTGATACTAACTGAATGCTACAGCTACATTCTATTAGCAGTACTCGTTGTAACTTATATATATTTTTTTATTATAAGATTCGTGCCAAAAATTATATTTTAGACTCTACAGTCGCAGTGTAATATAAAAACTATAAAGCTCAAGTGAGAAGAAACGCTAAGACGTTGAACATTCAGCTAGATTTTTAATACAATATGAATGATTTAAAAACTTCATGTTTATTATTTATCAAAGTTTCACATTAGAAACTGTTTCAAAGTTTCATATCAAGTAGAATCCCGTAATTCCTATTAAAGGCTGAAACATCCAGGCAGCCAAGTTATTTTATTGATATGTATGCTATTCCCCTTCAAAATGTCCATGTTTAATACAATGCCATAGATAAATTAACATTAAACCCTTATCTACAGCCCTACCAGGTCTGAAAAGTATTTTAGGTTTTTCTCATTTTTTAGTTCGATTGCTTGATAGTAAAGCTTTATCGTCTGGAATGAGCTTTGTTATAGCGTGATCCACATCACAACTTTTTTAACTCTATGGAATGTATTTTAACACCAGTGCACCTTTTATTAGAATACTACAATCTTTTAGGAGAAAACAGCCTAAGCCTATTAACTTGTCTAAGTCACATTTTTATCTGACGGAAATCGATTTAATTACCTTTCCTAAACTACAAAAAAGCCATTCGTTACAAAATATTATTTAAATACGTTCATGGTTCAAACTAATTCATTCATTTTAAAATTAATGATTTATCAAGGATTATTAAATATAATTGAATTGACAGTGAAGCATTTGCTGTAATGTTTTTTTTCTAGTTACTTGTTTGATATGGCTACACTGATATATTTTGTTTATCCGCCTTTACTGCTTTTTTTGTGTCAGTAGCTGTAGCCGTATAATGTATTGTTCAAAAAACCGTACGGTACTTGTACATTTTTTTGGGCGTCGGCGATTATTTGTCAATGGAAATAATACTTTTGTAGTTGTACAGGTTATGTTGGGAAATGAAGGATTTTGATTCAACCTCAGAAATTAAATACTACCCATTAAGTAAGAATATTTCAGGGTTAGAGACAGGACAAGTATTTGACACAAGATAGCGTTAAAATGATTTTTGGAAACTGTATTATATTTCTATTTTTGATTACCGGGTTATGTTTGAGTGTTTGGGGTTATCAAGATAAAGATGAATTTCATGAAGAAACTTATGATTAAACCACTTGCCAGTGGTCATGTTTATTCTTATTTTCAGTTTACAACATTATGGAATAAATTTCATCCTCACCATATTTGTAAGTAGTCAAGCTTAAGGACGTAGGTTAATCTTCCATTACTAAAATGTATTTGCTTTATAAACAAAATGAAGGATAGGTAGACAGAGGACTTATTAATTTTTAGCTTTAAAAGTCGGCTTTTTCAAAATTCTACAGTCATCTGTTTCAGAAATGGTTCAGATACTTGATTTGAAAGTTCCATGTTGTCAATACGACCAATTGCAAGGTGTTGCCCCTCCCTCCTCACTATGGCTGCAGGCATTCATGATTATAATTGGCCGCAGTATAATAAGTGGTCACCACCACAATCGAATAATTGATACCCATGTTTACGTGAACCATTGAAACCAAAATGTCGAACCAAATTACGTTATAGGTATTTTAAATTACAGTATAGTTCAACTGTTTTTATATCTGAAAAAGTAATAATTGACATTCATTAAACTATTATAAATGACAATAGCCGAATTTAATTTTCATAATCCATTGAATCACACCACAGAGCCCTTATTTTTCACGATTAAATTATTTTGTATTTGGCCGTTTCTGTCATATATGTGTTAATATAACCAAACTATCATATGATCAGAACATCAAATACCCGTGATGTAGTGGTAACGCACTCACCCGGCAAGTGAGAGATTCCGGGTTCAAGTCCCCAGCGGAGCAAGAAACTTTTTGTGATTTAATGTTTAGGTAGGTATTGAAATTAAATTTGGCTATTGCCATTTTATACAAATTTAATTGATGTAAATTAAAGTCGAATTGACAGGTATTTGGTCTTTAGATCATAATAAAATGTTGTTTAGTTATTTAAACACATGTGACAGAAACGGCTCTAAACAAGTTTGGTTGTTATGTTAATATAACAACAACCAGTGATAACAGAAATAAACAACAACAGAGATAACTGACAACAAAACAACTACGAACAACTCTATAACAATAATATAAATAACTCTATGACATCAAAATGTGATATTATTTAGAATATTGGGAAAATCAGTTGATCATGAAATTGTGTAAAAAGTAGCGACCGAATTTGGAAAATATTGAAACTATAGTAATAGGTGTCTGTAATTTTGTAATTTGGTATAGCTTACTGCATTCCTTAAATAATTAAAAAGTTTACAATCAGTTCCTTCTCCAAAATTTTTAATAATGTAATTGAACATCTATTTAAATATGAAACACTGGAAAATAACTCATTCTCATTGTTGGTAATTATCAATCTCCTTTAAAGTCTTTAACTGATAGTTACAAAAAATTGCTCTTTTGCTAACCCCTTGCAATTGGTTAATTTTCTATTGCCATTTATCTAACTTACTTTCAAGTAATAAAAATATCTTGGTTGCTGTATCTCGTATTTACTAAATTTCTTAAGGGCTTGCTAAATCAGCATTTAAATTATTTGTAAAAAAAAACATAGGTCACCATATTTAATTATCATACAGAAACTTAAAAATTTGTATTTTCAATATGTGTAATAAGAATTGTAGAATCTATAATTCGATGTTTGCCAGGTATAGGGTTGAGTGCTATTTTGGTACTTTGGGAATTATACCGACCACACCCAGACATGAACCGTTATTTGACATTTTTGCTTTTACTGATTACTAGATTAGCGTAGAAACAATATTTCGTCAATATAAAACAGGAATTTGTCTTATCGCGAAACCCCTCCCCAGTCCCTTAGACATGAAGGTCCAAAGTCGAGCGGTCTAGTTAGATAACGTAGACTGCAGAGTCTCAACCGCCCTTCTCAAGCTTGGTGTCGCACCGCATTGTATGTAACTTATCATGCCACAGTGTCCTGTCGGAGTACTTCGCTTATTGTTGTACTTCCGTGTTTTTAAATAACTGGCTGTATGTGTTAATATGGGATTAGTGATGGGTGACAGCTATGATAAATTTTGGGATTTACCCAGGAACGAAAGAGCGGGCCATTTCGTGTTTTTTTTACAAGATCATGACATTTGTTTACCTAAAATCTAAAATATGCTTGGCGGTTCTGGGCCAGGTTGCGGCTGAAGTGGCCGGAAAATCCACCTACACTCACTCATCCATTGATATTGCTTGGACACTTCTGGGCATCACAGGAAACCCATTTAAACAATTGATAATCCAATTGTATAGTTTTGTAGTTTTGTAATTAAAAGAGTAGATTTTTTTTCGTTCTACAATCTTTGTTTCTTTAAATTTATAATATTTTGTGTTCCTCATTTAACTGGTAGTGGGTCGGTATTAAAATCCCCAAAAAGTACCTCTTTTTTATATACTAAAATGAAAAAAGTATAAGGAATAGTGTCCTGAAGTGTAACTTGTAATGCGGTTTTCAGTTTTTGAACCACTGGCCCACCTCTTTCCCCCCTCACACTGGGAGAGTTGATTTGATAGGTTCAACGTCCTGTGAACTCCATATACAGCCTGACGGAGGGTATTTATGGAGGCATGAGGGCTGGGGCTACCCTGTCTTAGATGCTGCTCCACCAGCGTTGCTTGAGCTGTGAGGGTCCTGGTTCAAAAAACACCTGGGTAACTCAGAATGTAAGTTGGTGTTACGTGGATTTTGTTGTGGTTTAAAATGATTTTTGTTACACTACTTAACAAAGTTCTAAATTTGAAAAAAAAATTGCTACTATATTTAGTTTAATTTAAAAACATGATAGCTAAAATGTTCTTGTTTTATATTTTTTAGTATTGACAAGAACTGGAAAGATGTTAAATTGGATAGCAGCCTTTCTGGTCTTTTGTGTGGCTTCCCCTCAATTTCATGCGATTCAGCAAACAGCATGAGTGCCCGGAGATGAAGTTTTCAGGCCTATGGTGGAATCTAGAAAGTATCCGGGAGCAGCCTCTTAACTTCCACACTGTCTCCGTTTACGGGGGGCACTCTGCCCCATGGGAGATTGTTCTGCTACGGAGAAACCCTGGACTCGCCTTGGGAAGAAACTGCTGCCGGTTGGCGATGCAAAAGTAAGTCAAATAATCCGATCAACCTTAGAGATCCTGAAATCAGATTCTCTATTTCTCACCCCACATACAAAGTACTGGCTGTGACGTTTAAAAGAAGAAACTGTTTTAATGCGATGAAGGCTGGCGGGAGAAAATAGTGAAAGGATAAGAAGCTCCCATCTTAGCGGCACTACTGCTGAACAGATGAGCTATTAGCCTTGAGCAACATTCAAGCTGAAAACAAAAGCTTGTAACCCCCTGCGGATGTGTGCGACAGAATTATAGGGCAAATAAGTGAGTGGTGGTTTGTTATTTAGTCGCCATATGAGGTAAGCAAGATATTATAGTTGTAGGACATATTACTGAGAACTAATAGCCGTTTTATTGCCATATCTAGACAGAATTTAATTTTACACATAACGTAACCTAATAGAAGGGCAAGGGTTTGGATTCAGTGAGATTTACATTTGAGTTTAAGTTCAGTTTCACCCTTCCTCTTTTTTGTAGCGTCTGAATAACATCTGGAACGATTTTTTTTCATAGACTTGATCCTTCCTGGGAGAATGTGGGTAATTTTCTATTCGTCTTAAGAAGAGATCCAAAAAAAAAATTAGTGACGACAGAAGGCTGGAGAATAAAAATAAATTTGAAAACTTTTCCAAATTGCAACCGTCTCAGACATTCAGAGTCACACTCTACACTAGCACAAATATAGTGTAATCTAGGTGTTGACGAAGGTATTCTCATATGTCTCATCAAGTGCAACCAAGGAAGAGATGAACATGAGTTCTAAATTCCAAAGGCAAGTCTTATATTATTGAAAATTATTAGACCTCCTTAAACTATGAAGATTCTTGGAAGCAATTAGGTAAGAAATATATAAGCTAAATCTTTAGTATTAGTTAATTTACACATTTTTCCCAATAAGTTTACTTTATGTTTTTGCGGAACGGTCATTTTTGCCAATCAAATGATTTTTCCATGGGTGATCACTAAAAAATAAATATCTGCATTATTGGTTTGTATTAACAAATAAATATTTAAATAATATAATAGTGGTGTAAGTAAAAAGGTTTGACACAAAAATCCCAGATCGAAATATTTGTTTGCCATAAAATGATTGAATAAAACTAAAAATAAAAATACCTCTAGACTAAAGAAAGAAGTTCTATAAAAACTTCCTTTTGCACATCCTTAGAAAAACATTGTATTTAAATAGAAAACCAATTAATAACTATGCTTTGTTAAGAAACATATGACATGTGGAGCATGTAGAAGCTTTGTATGAAGAAGCCTCGACAGCAGAATGAGTCAGCAATTTTTTTTTTGTAATATAATGGGCGCACGTTGGCAATTTAATTTATTTCTTCCAATGGTTACATCGACCATTTTATACAATAAATGATCAAAATTAGATGGCAATATAATACAATGTAAATAAAATTGTTTAACAGCATCGTATAGGCACTTACAAAGCTGAGTAAATGTGTTATGAAATAGCATTAAAAGGGTAAACAAAGACCTCAAAATCAAAAAAAACCCCAAAAACCCCGTGCCAAGGATCACGACATTACAGTAATATTGCGACCCCTTAAGGTTTTGTTTGTGATATTGTGTACTTTAAATTTTACCATTTATAATTTTACAAGGAATATTGATGTAAAAATATCCCAATAACTATTTTTTGCCCCCTTTAATATCCCTATCAACTGTCACGCCTGTGTCAACAAGGGTGATCCAAATTTGCATATAAACTGCCCACACTCTTGTTAATCATGTTCCAAACACCTTGCGTTCACTTAACATGATGCCTGGACAGCTGTAAGATGATACACATTGGCCTGACTATTGTTTATATTTGAAACCTACTCATACACTATCCCAATCCGTCTTTGTGCTCTTTAATTGTGTTAGTACTCACAAACCACCTCTGACCAATTGACTAAAAGAACTATATACGGAACGCATTAACGAGTGTTGTTACCTAGAATGTTACAAATAGTAAACGTTATTGTTTTCTCAGTTTTTTCCAATTTGCGTTTTTTGAAGTTGTTTTACTGTTGTTTTGTTTTATCAATTTTCTGTTTTAATTCTAGTTTCAGGTCAGTATGGCCGAATTATGTTGTAATCCATGATACAGTAACGTTTCAATACAATTATTTATATTTGTATTGGATCGCAATTTTATTATATTTTTGTTGGGGGTTGGGGAGTAGCAATCAGAATGCAGACCTATCGAGATATATCAAGCGTTAAGGATCAAATTAAGGAGATTCTGGTGGCAATTTAGTAAATGAATAATAGGTGGCTTGGAAGTTGATCGATGGTGTACGAAGAAAACACGCTAGCATTTGGAGCTGAATAGGTGAGCGATTTTGTCAAGTGGCAAATAAACCCAGCAGTAGCCTATAGTAACCACAGTTGAAACTAGGTCTTTAAAAGAGTTAAATATATTATTGATTCATAATTAATTAACATTATATGTTGGAAACTGCAATGTGGTGGTAATCTCTGTTATTGTTACTAAATCCAAAAATCTGTTTTATGTTTCAGAGAGGCCTGGCCACATTGCTGAATGCAGGATACATCTCACGAACACAAAATATCATTCATTGGGCGTCCACGTTCAGACATATTTGCATGGTAAGTTTACTTTAATTTACTATTTTTTGCTTGTATGAACCCATTCCTGTACTACCATTGCCATATTGGGTTGTTAGCCCCTATAAGGAGCAATGTTGGCCTGGATGTAACACAAGGGAACAGAATGGGTTGATGATGTCCCAGGTCGTAATATAGATGGACATTGATAATGGATCGTCTGAAAGATGGTTTTTGGGGGGGCCAGGTGAAAAGTGTATATGTGGTGGCTCGCTGCTCAGAGAGACAGTGTATAGATTTAGGCAATAAATGCGATAATGTGTTATTGGAATCCTGTAAAAAATGGTGGCATTATTGCTTGTAGGGCAAAGTAATTTCAAAAGCCTCCAATAACGGACCAGTTTTAAAAACATTTCAAGTATGCCAGGAATAAAAATGGTACTAGTGGGGGGGGGGGGATTCTTTGCCTTCCAAATGCCTGTTATCAAAACAAAGTACCCGATGTCTTGCGTCGGGAACATGATCTAGCATCCGTCGAACGAATCTGACCTGCTCCCGCTGATTCTTAAACGTGTAGTAGTGACTAGTAATTGGAAGAAATAACCAAAAATAACCTAAGTTTGTCTAAAAAAGGTTAAAGTTGAACTTGAAAATGGGAAAAATAATGTGTTATTAGGACACAGCTAAATGGAAATTATGCGACATTTCCATGCCAACTCAAAAATTGTGGAGAAAACATCCACAAACGGAATCCAAAGAAACCAGAATCGTTCCTGAGAGACGGTGTTCAGGAGTGGAGAAGGAAGAGTTGTTACCCAATAACATCGAACCAGCGTAATAGAATCCCAGAAATAGGAAATCGGATGTAAAATGAAATTACCGATGACCAAAATTAAAACACAACCAATCTTATGTAAGAATAATTTGTTAAAAACCCGAACTTCTAAAACGGCTTACAAATAGAAATATGCCCAAGATGTTAAATAAACAGAAAATGTTGAGAAAGCAAGTCTAGGCTCAAATAGTGACTTCGGAACACTTACCTTTACAATAACAACAAAAACTCCCTTTTTCTTACCTCACTTATAACTTTTGGACAAACTGATTACTGAAACGATTAACACACTACTAATACATAACCTGAAAATAACTGAATAAAAAAAACACCAATACACTAAAAAACGAAAAAACGACACAAATAACACCTAAAACCTAGAAAATTTATTAAAGATAAACACAAACAAGCAGATACACAAACTACATTACATCTGAAGCTACAATCAATAAACTAAAATACAACAACATCAACTGAACAACAATTAACACAACAACAAAATCTAAACATCGAATACTATATAGCCACAATAAAATAAACACTACCACTGAAACTATACCTACGAACACTAACCTGCAAAATACATACTAAATCACATATACATAGAACATGCAAAAAAAGACGATAATACTGACACCTGAGAACATGCAACAAACCAACTACCGCATAATCGACAAGATAGTAAAGGACTTCAGACCTGAAATAATACACAGAACTACACTAAAAGAAGAACAACACAGTACCAAGAACAAATAAATACTAATAGAAATATAACACACAAAAACTTGAAACAATAACAGATAAATACATTAATCACACCATCCCCACTGAGACATTAGAACGACAAAAATATAAATAAAAAGAACTACAAAATATAACCAAAATCAATAAAAACACATACAAAACATAACAAATACAATTAGATAACACAGTACTTTATACATGAAATTAACTTTTTAACTGATAAACAAAAAAAAAAAGACTGATCACAAATCATGAAAAACAAAAAAATCACAACAACAACTTATCTGAAACCAACAGCTTTTTACTCGACACACATACTAACATTACAAAATAATACCACATTAACAAACACCATAAAACTAAACTAAAAAATAAATTAACTTAACATAACAGGAAAAAATTATCACAAAAAAAACACATAAAACATAAAGACACATATACATGTACAACAAGTACTAAAACAATGCATACTTAGACACCCATAACAAACACAATAGACTAAAACAATATAATAATAAAACAGAATATCTGAGAAACATTAAACCTATTCTACACCAACATACATAACTTAAAATAATTAATACAATCAAATTAACAACAAAAAACTGAACAAACTACAACAAACCCACTATTCAAGTACTGTAATTGTGTGTTTCTTTTTTAGTACTTATCTGTATTCGATCTATTTCTACTATACGGAAATAAGTTCTGGAATATTTATTATTTATTTTTTGTATAGCTTATGTTTATTAGCTGTTTTTTTTTCGTTTAGGTTTTTAGGGTCCGGTTAAGTTTTTTTTTTTTTTTCGTTGTTTCTTATAGTTTGGTGCTTTTTTTTTAGGTCGTTGTGTTTTTGTTGTTTAGATGCTGTTTTCTTCTTCTGACGATATTC
This sequence comes from Homalodisca vitripennis, assembly GCF_021130785.1. NCBI lineage: Eukaryota > Metazoa > Arthropoda > Insecta > Hemiptera > Cicadellidae > Homalodisca > Homalodisca vitripennis. Next base: position 8,335 of record NW_025785036.1, on the reverse strand, counting down.
TATTGTCTTTATATTCATTTTTTCTTTTTTTTAATAGGTTTTCTCTGATAGTAATGTATTCAACAAAAGCAAACCAACTCAAAAAAAATTCAAGAAAAAACTACAAAATCTACTGAAAAAACTAATAGTATACAACTACGTCAAAACATAACTCACTCAACAACCGAGAACATATAATAAAATACAAAATAACTAAAAGAACAAAAAACAACACAACTGCCTAAAACTTTAAAACTCAAACACAACACAAAATATAAATATTAAAATAACAGACATAAAGATCAATAACGAAAGAAGAAATTACTACAATCAAATACAAAACGATTAACACAAACTAAACACACAAATACAGAACAACAATTAATATCTTTAAAAAAACAAAAGAAGATAGATAACATAATAGTAAACTAACAAATTATATAATTATCTGAAAAAAAGATGGTAATAAAAAACGTAAACTACAAGATGTTATTTATTTTAAGGTAAAAACTCGGTGATAAAAAATTGTATATTATTCTACGTTCAATCTATACCAAGTCAATATATATTATAATTAATTTATATTTTTCTCTTCTAATTTACGGCAATGTTCTTTATCTACTATATCACAACTAAAACACTTCTTTATAAAAAAACTTCATATTTGTATACACATACAGAACAGTAAACACTATATACCATAAACTACTGCAAAGCTGATGAATAATACGGAACAAACAATCAAATTAAGACACACCAAACACAACATACAAGTTAAACACCAACAAAATACAAGATAGAAAACCTAACTCACACACACAAAAAAAAAAAAACAAAACAAAAAAATAAAAAATCTACACAAGATATTAATCAAGACGACGTAACCACAAATAAAATAGAACGGACTCAAACTGAAAACAAAAACCACTAAACACACATAAAAGTAATTAAACCAAAGAACTTAAAATACAACAACTTAAACAATATTTATTATTAAAAACTACTCAAAACTAATTACACATAAAAAACAAAAAAAACCGACCCAAAAACAAACTGACACACCAGAATACACCCCAAAAGTAAATATAAACCCAAACACAACTGAACAAAAACCAAAAAAATACAAAACACTAAAACTCAAAAACAAACTGAATAACTGAACCTAAAAGAACAAACCATGAAATGGACACAAATGAAAACCCAAAAACATAAATAATTACAAACAAGAACCCAATCACCGACAAACCTGAAGCTAATAGCAAATACATAATAACTGACCAATCAAACACCCGACTACTGAATAGAAGAAAAAACAACTGAACATAAACAAACTATAAAAAACTGAGTACACGAAACAGAACACAAAAACAAGCAAAGTAACAAAAGACCACACAAAAGTACCATGAAAAAACTACACAATATTAACCCACCATTTGAAAAAAAACTAACAAAACAGACACAACTAACTACTACGACCGTATATAAAAACAACTAAAAAAATAACCTAAACCAAGCCAAAACATACAAAAACTTATAAACAATACAAAAAAACATAGTAACATCCACTACAAGACTAAATAAAAAACATGATACAAGAAAAATCTAAAAATACGACTTTAATGACACAACAAAACTGAAAACACACAAAATCACAAATTAGAAACTAAACAATACAAAACACAACTCACTCAAGAAACTTAATACACAAATAACCACAACATACAACACCCTAAAACTTAAACCAGAAAAACACTAATAAACTAAAGATAATAAGAACAAAACAATAGACACAAAAAACAAAAAAAATATTAAAAAATAAATAAGACAAAAAACAAATAATACTGAAAGAAAAAAGATAGACTAAACTAAGAAACAATAAACAGTGAATGAGTAATAATAAGAATAGAACTGTTTACACGATACTGATAACACAACGTATAAAAATAACCTCAAACTAAACCAAGAGAGGGAGAACATACCCTAGACACTCACACTGAAGACACTGATAATAATACACGAACACAAACATAACTAAACTAAAACTGACAGATATTATAAGATATACAAGCAAGACTTACACACATAACAAATACAACAAAACAAAACGGGTACAAACCTGAAACCTCTTTGGTTGCATGTGACGATTGTTTCTCCTTTTTCTAAAAAGAACAGAAAATAAGTCTAAATAAAGATTGGCAAGCTGTTGGGCCTAGAAGGAAAAATGTGAGAAATACTAAATAGGAATAAGCTGGACAGTGAGGTTAGGAATGGACCTTGGCAAAGAGGCTTAATCTAGGCCTAAGCAAAAATAGGGTAAGCCCCATACCCAGGAGTCATCCAAATACAAAAATGAAACACTCTATTATAAATTTCGGTACAGAGTTGATAGTGTTCTCATCAAGCCGTTCTCGGGTGCTAAGAAGGCTATGGCTGTTCTCATTTTGGGAAAAGTTTGCTATGGTGAACGAGTGAAAGAGGATGTTCAAGTGTATTTGTAAGTGAAAACCTTTCCCCTTAATATTAGTTTTTAGTGTTTGAAGAAAGACTTGAAAACAAGGGAGGTGTAAACAAGAGCTTCAGAGCTAGAGTATAGATTTTGTTTAACATAAAGATAAGGTTATGAGGATTGTACCCCCCTGCTTGGCCCAGAAATGTAACACTGAAGCGGTTTTTTTATTCAGAAAACACACAACAACTCTCAGTGTAAACGTTAGTTTCTCATTTGCTCTTAAACACTCAGTCTAGTGAATATTATTTCCTTCCTAGCTTAAAACTCCCCAAACAACTAGAACATAGGCCTAAAGTTTAAAAAAGCCTATGAAAAATTAATAGCTCAGACAAGTAATAGCCTCAATAAATGTTCAATGATTTAATGGAACCAAAAATGGAGGTTCTATCTTTCTTTTTATATTGGAAACTAGACCAAATATACTGGTTGCATTTTCAGAGCATTGGCTAGTTAAAGATGAAATTGTTGTGTACACTCCAAATTGAAGTATTTAATTTTGGCGGATGCCCTATTGTAAGACAGGATGAACATAAAAATTGGAGGCTACAGCAGTTTAATGGTTAAAAAATAATTCCTTAGATACATAAAAAACTTGTAACCTTGAACAATTTCTTTGTAAAGAAACTAAACTTTAGAAAAATTGCCGCTATTATGAAGCATTCTTGGACTCTTTGAATGAATCAACATCATGTCCGATCTAAACCGCTCTTCCTGATGGTGATTTTGATGGAGGTTTATCCAAATTCTGGACAAATGTTTTAACTTTTCTTTTCTCGAAATAAGAAAAAACAACTTGTGGGTCCTGTGGTGACTTTAAATGTACCAGCGCTGGAAGAAAATAATCACGGGAAGAGAACATTTGTGTTTACAAAAACATGCTCATTTAGTTCCCATGGGCCTATACATTTCAAAACAGGACTACCCACGAAAGAGGGCACACGCGTGCCTTAAGATTTTCCATGGCATAACAAATTTTGATTCTTGGGATTATAAGGTTGGGGAAGTTCCATTGAACCTAATGATTGCGGACCATAGTGCAGTTATTATGACAATAAAGTCAAGTTTGGGAAATGGTAAACACAAAGAAGTTTCATGGCATGATAAGTATAGTTTTACAAAGCGCGTCATCAAGGATGAGCAGCTGCCTTTACTAAGGAGGGCTCTAAAAAACGTAAACTGGCCAATTGAATTGGGTGATCACTATTTATCTGATCACTCCTTTGATAGATTTCTTCAAACCTTTAATTACAATTTTGATATATTTTTTCCATTAAAACCTTTAAAAAAAATCCAGAAAACGGAACTAAATGTCAGTTTAAAGATAAATCTTGGTATACAGCAGACTTGCGCAGACTTAAAAACTTAGTAGTTCTTCTAAATGATCATTATAAATCAGCAGTCTCACCAAAAGACCGTGATGAGTACTATGCATTATATTGTAAAACAAATAAACAATACAGACTGGAAGTAACAGAAGCTAAGAAGGCCTTCAACGTCCACACCATCAGGTCATCCTCCAACATGTGTAAAGCGGCCTGGGATATTATAAACTCACACAGACCTAAGAAGCCATATGCTTCCTGCTCAGAAAGTCCTGACAACATAAACAATTTCTTCATAGAGGCTGTTGAAGAGATAGTGACAAAACCTTCCGGAGATGACTTTAACCCTCTGTATATTGCAAATAGGCCTAAGCCTATATTAGACCATTGGTTAGAGGTGCGGCCACTAGATATTATAAAAATAGTAAATAGGCTAAAGAACTCTAGAAGCCCGGATATCTATGGTGTTCCTTGCTTTGTTTTGAAAGCGGTGATCCATGAAGTAGCAAAACCCTCTATCAGTAGTAATAAACAAGTGTCTTAGTCGAGGTATCTTTCCAGATGCTTTGAAGATTGCACGCACAGTCCCCATCTACAAGAAAGGAAATCCTGAGGAACTGGTGAATTACAGGCCAGTTTCAGTTCTGCCAGTGGTGTCCTAAGGTCATGGAGTCAATAATGAAAAAACAGTTGGTTGATTTTTTTGAGTCCAACAATCTGCTCAGCAACACCCAACATGGCTTCAGAAGTGGACGTTCTACAACCACTGCCTTATTATCCATAGCATCAAAGATAATGGAAGCTTTCGAGGCTGGCGAATCAATGGCTCTTGCGCTCTGTGATCTGAGCCGAGCATTCGATTGTGTGCCGCATAAGATACTACTTAGCAAGCTAAATTCCTATGGGATCGAAGGAACAGTTTCACAAAAACTATTTCCAGCTATCTCGAAAATAGACAACAGAGGGTATCGCTTGGTGGGGCTACTTCAGGAAGTAGAGAAGTCATGCATGGAGTGCCACAAGGTTCCATCCTGGGACCTTTGCTCTTCTTAATTCTTGTGAATGATTTAAGACTGGAGGCAGGGCAGTGCTGTTTGCAGATGACACTACGCTCCTGTCCAGAGGAAAGCTGATACACTCCGTGCTTCAGGAAGCCGAGGGACTTGTTAGCAGATGCCAAGAGGTGGTTCACCACAAACAAACTAAAATTAAACGAAGAAAAAACACAACTGATATTCTGTACTCTAAAAAATGGAGATGTCATAGAGGACTGTGATGAGGCCGTTAAATTACTCGGTTTTCTGGCTGGACCCGAAGTTAAATTGGAATTGCCACATAGACAAAGTTCAGCACAAAACTCCTCCAGGGTTATCTATCCTTGCTGAGAAAAACTGAGAAACGTGGTACCAGAGCGGTGCCCCTGGTAACGGTGGTATAACCCACGCACTTTATTCACAGCCACACCTAAGCCTATGGTATTCCTGCTCTGGGGGCCATGCATCAGCAATGCAGCAGAATACTTGTTCTACACAAAAGGAAGGCGCTTACGCATCATTACATCTTCAGACCATCTGGAAGCATTGAGTAGGCCTATTTTCAAACAGCCTCAGGGTATTAACCGGTTCAATGGCCAATATGTAATGAACTCGCTTACATATACGTAAAGGGAGAAATGAATCTCTGTTTGGGAGAAGAGAAGAATGTCCATCTCGGCTACAACAACCCGCCATGCAAAAGACCTAAACACCCTAAAAATGTAGACTTATCAAAAATCGTTGAACAGTTTTCCAATAGCAGCGGTCAAACTATACAACAGCCTACCGGAAAGCATCAGAAATATGACCAACTATTAATTTCAAGGAAGCCATATGTTCCAGACTTACAAGTAGGCCTATCTATGCACTCAAGGAACTTGAAGATGAACCCACAGTTCTAGTCCTGCCACCGATAAACCTTTGTAAATAGTGTATATAGTTATAAATACTTGACAAAATTGTTATGAGACACAAATTGCAAACCGTTTTTAAACAAAATTGACACAGTCTATTCTGGTTTTGTCAAGTCAACAGAACGCAGACATCAAGTATCTGTAATAATAAATAAGCATGATATTATGCAAATGTTTGTATGCAAGTTTATTGTGGCAAGGACTTACACACACCTGATTCTAGGTTGTAAATTAAAAACAGAACTTTTACCACCTTCGCGTACCAAAATAGAATCAATGGACTCAAATGAGTTACCTAGTGATGGGCCTAGTGGTTCCCATGTTCTTTAGAATATTGCCTACGAGCTCAATCATTTATCAGCAAACACTATAACTGACAACTCCATTAAAATGAAGACTTAGTGAATAAACAACGAAGTCATTAGTCTTGGTCTCAACATTAACATTAGACATCTGATTGCTCAACAGATTTTATAGTCCCAAAATAGCCGAAGTCTAATTGGAGAAAAAAGTGGTGCCAGCTAGGTTAACGTTCCGTCCCCCAAAAGGGGAGAAAATTTAGTTCTAAGAAAAGCCGTAAAATAGAGTAATAACAATTAACGATTTTCATGATTTAACCCTTTGCTATTTTTTATTTTTTTTTTTTTGTTGATAAATATAACCGCCAAATTTTACTTTGCAATAAAACGCTGTTGACAAATATATTCGCTTTTAAAAAACATTGGAGTGTATTAATTGGGAGTAATTAGTTCCCTGTTTTGCCGGTGGCGTATAGCAGCTGCTGGAGCATAAATGCCCTCAATAGAAAAACACAGTAATAGTTGTCACCCCTTCCCGGTTTGTTCTCCAAGCAGCAAAAATGGTGGTGCACTACCCATGCCACGAGTCTGTTTTGCCAGACACTAGCATTTACTGACGAACTAACTCGTCGCCGTTTAGTTCGTTTGCGGACCTGCGTGTGGGAACCTTTGTGCATACGCTGTCAAATTGGTTTTTGACATATTGGGAAGATGTGTTGTGTGTAACAACGCAACGGGGTGATTAGCTCAAGGGAGACCATTTAACTGTGCTAGACAAGCACCGCGCCGGCCGAACCTGCACCTCGATACGTGTTTCAAGACGTACCACACGTTGACGTTACCATGAAAACCGTGATGGCTAATTTTAGATCTTTTTATTATCCATTAATGTTTTATTTGAACTATAATATACTAAAATATAATATAATACAACGATAGTACAATTTCATTCAACATTTTGTTAAATTTTGTGTATTTATATTGTTTTATAAGTTAAATAAACATATAAAAAAAGTTATAACGTTTTTTTCGTCCCCAAAAGGTCCCTTTTTATATGGTAACAAACTCAAAAACAACAATAGCGTTGAACTTTATGGGAAAAAAGATTTTGAGGTAAATGTATCGTTTGGGTATGGTGCGTCCCAAATTGCCGTAGCGCGGGACAGGGTTAAATATATATACAAGGTGTCATAAAAAAAATACCAGGACTTTTTATACAATATTTACACAGCAGCCTCACATAATAGCTTTAAACGATCAATATGTAAAGATAATTCCCAATAGGAATAAACACAAGAGACTAGTAATTTTCCATTTATTGTGGTATCAGGAGATACGAATTTAGCAGTTCAAAAACGGTGAAGTGGAAAAATAAATACAGCTCCACATTATACCACTATATTATCAGTAATAAAATAATAATAATAATAATCAAATAAATGCGTTTTAATTTTCTCTTTTTTTAAATACGATGTAAAATACAGTATACAACAAATATACAGATTTCAGAGAAAAAAAATATACCAACCCAAAAAGAGAATAATCTTGCACTTGGGTGGGAGCCATCATCAGCTTCTTAATGTAATTTTATTTTAATAATAAGCAGCAAACCCAAGTTTCTATAATAACCATATGAAAATACAAACAAATAATAATAAACAAACTAAAATTTTACTCCATAACCATCAAATTAACACACATTAATTAGAGAAATCCAACTCACTTTTCAATATATAAACATACTGTAACAATTTATAAAATAAGGAACAAAATATTTTTACTGAACAACTAAATATAAAATTTTCAATATTTAGTTGTAGGCCTTCATGTTTGTGAATAATGTTTTATATTTAAGAGTAGGTTACTTTCATTCCAGCTCAGTGGTAGTTGCATGTTAACTGCATAACTGAAAAGTCTGTGTATTCTGCTTGTAGCTACTCAAAAATTCGACTACAAAATTTAATATCAACGTACTTTTGGTGACTTGTCAAACCAGAATTTTGTGTACGAAGAAACGATTTTTATGAGATGGTAGTTAATCTTTATTATGTGCTTAATCGTTTGAAAGTTTTTCACGTTTTTACACAAGATTTAGAACATTCTCTTGCCGCACTTGCTATATGAATAAATTCATAAAATAAATAAACGCACATGATGAGAGCAGTTAAGCCCTTCTACACATTAACCATAGTCTATGGTGGGAATAGTTTGATTCAATGTGTAATGTAGAATTTGCTTCAGATCACTTTACTATTAGTGCACGCGCAGCGTCTGAAAT